>NW_021604651.1:1287578-1413560 GCF_004785775.1 Grammomys surdaster
TCTCTCTCTCTCTCTCTCTCTCTCTCTCTCTCTCTCTCTCTCTCTCTCTTTTGCATGTTGACCATTTGTGGGTGTCTTTAACCTTCTGTCTACTGCAAAGACAGTACTTCTTTGATGGTAAATGAGCATTGCTCTTTCTGTGGGTATAAAGATAAATAGGTAGAAGCACCTTAATACTATGTCCTTTGACTTGAATAACAGTAGTAGATTCTCCTCCACAGACTATGATCAACCCAGCCATGGATTCCTCTGATGTTTAGGTGCCAAACAAATTAATAATGGAATATTGTTGTCTTAGAATTATCATGCCAGTCTAAAGAATATGGTTTTTGAGTTCAAGCTTTAGCACTCATGAGAGTAAAGAGCTATAAAATTACCAACATGACATGGACAGAGACAGAGGATAGAGGGCTGTGACATCCTTTTCTCTTGTATCATGTGTAGATGTTTGTTCTGTGCCTGTTTCAGTTATATCCAGTGTTACTTTATCCTCAGAGTCTATGATTTCTAAAGCCCAACCTCTGCCAGCATCATTTGTTCCCACAGTGTTCCCATATCTTTTGTCTTTGTGTCTTCCAATCCAGGAAGTTTCACATTGACTTACTGCTAGTCAAAGTTCCTCTTTGCTTCATTGGCTAACTCTGGTAAAAGATTATTTGGTTAGAAGCTGCTTTTTCACCATCCAGAAAGATTAAAGGTGAAGTTCTTCCCAAATTACTTAAACACAAAATCGCTGGTATCAATTATATTTCACTTTATTAAAGGAATACATAGTCAAGTCTCATTAAGGAATGTAAAATTGTTCTATTACTTTGACTTGGGCTTGACTTGAAAAACAATAGCATTGGTATTATCATATTGAGAGTGTTTGGCCAGCTTTTCAAGTTCTCTTTTAATACTAAAGGCTACTAGAGTTAATTCAGAATAAGTTATATGGGTTGCTGCCTCTGTTGTTAAGAAAGCACTACTTGGAATACTAGCTCAGAGATGAAGAAACAGAAGATGAAGAATAACAAAGAGAATTAAAGGAGGTAATGCAATATTCTTGAGAAGTACAATGTTTAAGAAGAACCCCCAATCCTAAGAGTTTGCCACAGTGACCAATGCTGCTTACTTTCTGACATATCAGCCTTCATGTATAGTACTTCAGTATGATGACCAGGGTAAAGGGATAAAGAGGATGAGTCATAGAAAACATCTGATTTACCAATTCTTATACATACATTTACCGATTCTTATATGTACATGTGTTTATTTAAAAGTGGCTCATTCTTGAAGAAAGTTTATCCTCCATCTATTAGCAACAATGACTTAATAGTTTTTCAGTGTTAATACAATACATTCACATGTGAAATCCTAAAAAGGTCTTTTCATTATTTGTGTCCTTCAGGAAAATACCTTTTTCCATCACAATTTCTATTTATTCAGCTTTACCATCTAATTGGTTTATAATTTATAATCTATATATTTTTACTTCTTTATTGAATTTTACAAATTATACACATTAATTATTAGTATGTATAGTCAAACTACATGATGCATCTATTTATATTTCATTTGAATATTTTCAAGAAAACTATTTATCTTGTTTTAGTGAACAGAACTGTGAATTTTCAACAGTAAAACAAATGTCCATTAGAAAATGCTACCAGCTCACCTCTCTAATGCCATTAGTGTCATAATCAATATATTGAGATTTTCTTGTCTCTACTTGTTCCTGACAGAAAGGAAAATTGAGAGATATTTTTCAACCATCCACATGAGACAGTGGTGTGCTACCTGGGCTAGCATAGGAGATGAAGAGAGTTGAATGAGGCTAAAGTGGTTATAAGAATTATTAATTTCTTTTGTGTATTGTTTAAAGGCCTACAGACAGGAAGAACAACTTGTTGGTCTCTACTTCCATACAAGTGTCTCTACGAAAGTGAGAAAAGTAGAAAAATGGTAAGCTGGTTACTGGAAGCATTTGTCAAAAATGAAAGATAGGCTTTTGAATACTAGAGATATCCCATCAGAAACTGCAAGATGGTACAACCACTTTGGAAATCAGTGTGGCGGTTCCTCAGAAAATTGAACATAGCATTACCTGAGGATCCAGCTATACCACTCCTACGCATATACCCAGAAGGTGCTCAAACATATAACAAGGACATATGCTCAACTATGTTCATAGCAGCCTTATTTATAATAGCTAGGAGCTGGAAAGACCCCAGATGTCCTTCAACTGAGGAATGGATTCAAAAAATGTGGTATGTTTACACAATGAAGTATTACTCAGCTATTAAAAACAATGAATTCGAGAGGTTCCTAGGTAAATGGATGGAACTAGAAATTATCATCCTGAGTGAAGTAAGCCAATCACAAAAGAAAACACATGGTATTCACTCACTGATTATTGGATATTAGCCCAGAACCTTGAAATGCCCAAGATGCAACTCACAGGCCACATGAAGCTCATAAAGAAGGAAGATCAAGTGGGGCTGATTCGGTCCTTCTTAGAAGGAGCAACAAAATACTCAAGGGAGCAAATATGGAGACAAAGCGAGGGACAAAAACTGAAGGAGGGGCCGTCTGAAGACCTTTCCACCTGAGTATCCATCCCATGTGCAGTCACCAAAGGTAGATGCTGATGTGGAAGTCAGGAAGTGCATGCTGATAAGAGCCTGATATGGATGTCTTCTCAGAGGTCTTCAAGAGTCTGACATATTCAGAGGCAGATGCTCACAACTAGTCATTGAACTGATAATGGGGTTCTCAATGGAGGAGTTAGAGTGAAGACTGAAGGAACTGAAAGGGTTTGTGGCCCCATGAGGAGAGCAACAATACCAACCAACCAGAGTTCCCAGGGTCTAAACCACCAGCCTGGGAGCACTTATGGAGTGATCCAGGGCTTCAGTTGAATATGTAAGAGTGGAGGGCCCTGCTGGGCATAGGTGGAAGAAGAGATCCTTGACCTCATGAAGGCTGGACGCTCCAGGGGGTGGGAATTTTGGAGGTGGGGAGGTGGGAGTGGGGGTGTATGTAGGGGTTACATCCACAGAGAAGAAGGAGGAGGGGTGAGGGGATAGCGGGTTCCTGGGTGGGTGGGGGATGGGGTAAGGGGACAACATATCAAATGTAAATAAAACATCCAATAAAAAATTTTAAAAAAGAAATTAGTTGAATATTGAGATCACGTTTAAAGACAAGTAATCAGTAATAGATGTTTTATAATATGTCAACATACAGATTACTTTAAAGACAATGAGATTAAGATTTCATATAAAAAGAGATAAAAATTAGAGATCAATATATACTCTGTGTATACATATAATATATAATCTACTATATACAAGAAATTTACATAACCAGTAGTCTTGAGTTAGCTTTTGTCATACATGACATTTTTCAAGACGTTTCAAAGATAAAAATAGAGCAGTGTCTATGCTATCCTTAGACACAGAGGGTTCGTAAAGGACATGATATCCACCCACTTTACAGAGTAGGCTGGCTTAGAAACTATTGAGGTACAGCTCTTTTGTATACAACAGATTTTTTTCCAGCTTTTTAAATTCTGTGCAAGACTGACAGTTTCTCCATGAGTTCAGTATTAGCTTCTCTTTCAGTATACACCTATAACCAAAATTTGGATCTGGAAAAGACTGAGAGGATGGTATTCTGCAGTTCAGCATCTTGGCTCCTAGCTGGTTCTTGCAGGTTACATCTTATTTAAATTTTCTTTGTGTCAAGCCTACTTTCATCCATTTCTTTCTCATTCTATAATGTTCAACCTCTAGATGAACACAGAAGCATTAGCGTCTTCTGGGTATTTGACTAAGACCCAACTGGTCCTGCTTCTTTGTTCAATTCCAGAATCAGATAGATATGAGCAACTTGACTTTCATTTTAATTTATCTTTGCATATGTGTGTAGGTTAGTGATAATTTACTAAGAAAAGGCCAGTATTGTTTTGACAAGCTACACAGAATACCACAGTACACTGTCACAATTATTTAATAGTTGTTTAGTCATTATAAGTGCCACCCTTCCATCTATGGTCTGTAATACTAGACCTAAAATTATGCAAACTCTTGGATTTTCTTGGTCAATCAGAACGTGGGTAGGCCTTACTAGAAAGGTCAGAGTAGAAGTTAGAAAGCTTAAGGATACTAACGGCACTTATTTTTCAGTTTATTTTTAACGTTTTTCTGTATTCTGTTTTTATGTGGATTATTAATGTTGTTTTACTCCAAAAGTCCTGGCTAGTTTCACTTCTTGTATTCTTTCTACACATCTAGAATCACCCTCATCACACTTTAGAATGACTCTGGGCAACTGATCAAGCCAAAGATGAAAGAGTCTACCTCACAGGAATCCACTTCACAACCACACATTTTCTCATGGATCTGCCAGCCTTATCCTGTCCAGACACTTTCATTTTGATAGCCCGGAGTGCTTATTTTTATATACTCCAGACTTAGAGTTGTAGATACCTTCTGTATGTACTTTTGTACTTTGTCAACATCCCTTTTGTTTATGTTATTTTCCTCATCACAACGCCAGGTTAAATAGTCTCTAAATTAAGTTCTGTCTGTTTAGCTACATGATTTGCTATGTGTTTGGTCCCTGACTGATAAACAGATAGAACTATATAGATACGTTGGAAGACATTACAATAGTTGGAAGGAAGTTATCCAGAAAACTTTTTGGCATTAAAGAATCTTAACTAGAGAATTTTTATACAAAGTTTGATGAGGTTACTAGTATAAAAACATGGTACAAGTGGGTATTTCTTTTTATGCTTGTTCATGTTCCCATTGTTGTTGATTAATCCTTATTATCATGAGAGCAAATCATGTATTTGTCAACAAAAAGGACACGAGAAGTAGAAAATATAATGTTTTAGAATGCTAGATTGGCATACGCAAAAGCTTACACAACACTGAGACACACATTAAATATTGTTCAGGGCTCTCCGGGGTTCAATCATGTGATAGAAAATATTGAAGAATGCTTGTAGGTTACAAAAATGTATTGTGTTTTTGTTTGAGATTGTGAATTAACAAAATGGTGAGCTATTCACATTCCTGAACAATAATTCAAGAGGCAATTTCCGAGTATCAGAAGCAGGCATGAATATGTCTTTAAACCTAGCACTTATGAAGCAGTGGCAGGTACATCTCTTTGAGGTCAAGGCTAGCCTGGTATTCAAAATGAGTCCAAGGATAGTCAGAGCTACATAGTGAGACCCTGTCTGAAGCAAAAGAAAACAAAATAAACTAACCAACTAACAAACATGAATGAATATCTCGATCTCGGCTAACCAATGATAAGGCTCTGCTTTATCACTGGTATGAAATTAATGAGGTATGATGTAAAGAGTAAGAAGGAGAGAGAAGATCTGGAGATAGATTGGACAAGTGAGGTGATTACTTTGACATACAGTGTGCAAGAGAATGAGGAATGCAGTTACACATTTTGGGATCTACCATATAAATGTGAGCGTGAAGATGGAGTGGTTAACCGGGAAAGGGGAAAGTTGTGAGCCACGATTTTTCAGTTCAGTTTACAATTCCATATATTTAGATATCTGTGCTGTACATTTCTTTATAACTAGAATACATGCCTATCTTGTTTATTCTGTACTGTCATATTAACTAGTGAATAAAAAGCCAGATTATATATTCTGGACACATAATAGTTCCCAAGAAGAATCAAGGGGCAAATGGATGTATTTGATGAATTGGTTTTAAAAAATCTTCAAGTAAAGCAACTATTAGTTTAATAAGTTAGGGTCAGTTACAAGATCCACTATTAAGTCTCAATATTAAACGCACTGTATAATGTTTTCTACATCACTACCCTTCTCTAACGAAGGCTTAGCATGAATATTCTCTTTGTCAAACACTATGCTAAGCAATGAGAAAAGCACAACAGAGAACAGGAAGATCTCTCCTGGAGCTTCTATTCGTGTGGGAAGATATGAATATATAAATGGCAAAAACAAGCTATGTACGAGTCCATAAGAACAAATGGTAAGCTTTACATAGCTCATGAGATGCTTTTGATAGGTGTAGATTTAACATAGACTGAAAAGTCAGCGGCACCAGGGAGAAAGGATAGAGAGCTTGAATTGTTAATGGACACTTTAGAAAAGAGATCACAGATTTGGTATGGCTTACGAAAGAACACTAAGAAGGACTGACTCTCACAACTTCAAGGCATGGTTTTATAGAATTCACATCCCCCAGAAACATGAGCTAACAGCTACTATGCAGAAAAGAAAGAGTCTTAAACATTTTATAAAACAAGTAATAAACAATGATTTTAATTTTTGCCCAATGAAGTAAATAGAATGATATAACATTATCAACATGACAAAAATAGTGATATGTGGGCTTCATCACTTCTTGTTCTTGAAGAATTCAATTTTTCATAGAGTTTTGTACAATATTTAGTATCAAAAATTGCCTTTAATGCTTTAACCTTTGGTGATTTGAGTGTTTATTTCAATAATACTAACAGGCCAAAACTTAAATGTGTATGTGTGAGGACATTTTTATTATAAAACATTTAAGAGAAAAATTGTAAGTATAGCAGAAATTTGTCAAGTATAGCCTAAAAAACCAATTAAAAGTAGTGGTAGGCAGTGACTAGGCATGGAAATCATGTATATCAAAGACAAACAGTGAAAATAAGTCCACTTATTATGGAAATAAGTCCATCATCTTATCCCTATATGATGATTAGTGTTAGCCAGACATGAAACTGTATGTAACAGACACTTGATTTCTCAGCTCCATTGTAGATAAGATTTACATTGTAAGTAAGTTCTGATTATTAATTTATAAATGAAAGTGGTTCACCAAGAAGTGTTCTTTAGTGTTTTTCTCTTTCATTCATTTTACAGAGATGTACAAATATAATTTTAATAAAATAAAGTAAAAGGTGTGGAAATTTGGAAGGAAGGAACTAATCTATACTTTTCATGCAAAATTTTACATGTCAAGTTTCCCCCAAAAACTAACCTATGGAAATTATCTAGCTTTATGATATTCTATAAGACATCTAACTGAAAGGTTGTACAGATTTATAAATCCTGGGATCTTTGAATTTTCTTTTCTTCTCATCCACAGGAATACTTGACTGGGAACTGTGAAGAAAATGAACAAAACTTACTTAAAATAATTTCAAAATAAAAGAGCCTATGGATATTCTTTTTTTAATTTCAAAATGTTTTTAAAAATAAAAATATAACACTCTTGGTTAAAAAAAAAGGGAAATAACAATGAATTAGCAGAGCACAGTTCTAAACATAATTAAATCCTGTGGAAATCTCATGACAACTACAAGAAAACCTTTTAGAATATAATGCAAATAACCAGAAAGAAATACACAATCAAAATAAATGAGGAAATTATGGACAATACATGACACTCAAATCTCAGTCATTCACAACATGGAATGACATTCACCACTGAGAAGCAAATCAAGACAACCAATGGTAATGGCTTATATAGTAAACCATTGTCCAAATGGTAGGAGATAGAGGAGACACCTGCTATGCACACATCAACTTGTGGAGGCTGGTGTTAGCATAAACATTTAACACCTGGGAACTGGTGTCAGAGGAGCCAGGTCATTAATTAATAGTGTTACAATCAATTTCACAATGTTTCAATACTATTGAATGTATGTAAGTCTTAAGAGCAATGATTTGTTGTATATTGGTTACTATCCTGTTTTAGTAATATGTATATAAGTTTCTCATGTAATTTTGAGGCTATTATACATAGAAATATTTGTATTTATATACCCAGATTTGATTTTAGACATATATTCTGAGAAAAGTAACTTCATTTTAACAAAACTAAAGGCATAAAATATCACTATTAAAAGTTGTATAGAAATTAAATAATCAACAACTCTGAAGGTAAAGTAGAGGCAATAATGGTCTGTGCATGTTTCACAGATGTCATGAGAATCAAAACTATAGGACACACTGCGTTGCCATTATCAAAGGCTTTAACCAAACAATAACTAGCATTGTTGAATACAAGTGGATATCTTTGCAAAACCATTTTTTTTCATAAATTTTTTCAGTGATTATTCATTGTTTTTAAAAATATGACATTTATATTTGCTTTGTAGTGAGCATAATTTAATCTTATAAAATGAGAAACTCATAGTTTCTCAGGATTTATTTGTTCATCGGCCCAGTTATGATTATATTTTTGATCCTGATATTTGTGGAAAGTAAATAGATAAAAAGTTTGGTTGAAAACTTCTCTATGGAACAATGGGTCTCTTACAAGAACTCCTTTGTTATAATTCTTTCACTTTCTTTCAAAAAGTGAATAAGCCTTCACAGAACTGAATTTAAGATATAAGTAGAATGGTCTCTGCAGTTAGAAATAAATCTGGATTCTCGGAAGAAGGTGGTTAGCAGACCCAGGCTCCTCAGCACAGTTTGGGCAATGCTCAGATCATGCTTACCACAAGCATGAAGTACATGGGTCAGCAAAATGCCTTCTTCATAAGAGATAACTCCTGTGCATGGTATTTCCAATTAGAGAATGTTGTACTTGCATCAAAATCAAATATTTTCCTTCACTGATTACAATCCAGAAAGAAGACTAATTCTCAGTGGGTTTTCACTTGTCTACCAGATGTCTAATAATTTTTATGCAATTATTATACTACAGTGAAAGCAAATAAAACCAAGATTTTCCCCAGCTTCATTAAGGAATATCCCCAGAAATAGGAATCTGCTGTCATCATCATTCTCTAGTCTATTCAGATAGAATAAACGGGTTCCCAAATCCACTACCCACATACATTTACCTGCATGAGAGTTGCCTGTGTTAATTCCCAGGGAAAAGGTAAAAATAGCGTGTCATAGATACTCTCTCAATGGTGGGCATCTGGGTCAGTTCACCTGGGACCTCAAATGAGTGTTGAACCTGCAATGATAAAGAAAGTCTTAAGAGATCTCCTAAGAAGGGAACTTCTTCTGCTGCTCTACATGAAACCACCAACAACAAATGCAACAACAACAGCAACAACAACTAAAGTCGTGGTGTCTACTAGGGCTGTGGCTGGGTAGTATAACACTGTTTATTTAGCTTTTCCTTGGATATAAGGATGTAATGCAGGTAGAATGACTTACAAACTTATGAAAAGTGACTGAGCAAGAGTCTGAAAATCAGAGGGTTTTGGAAAAACACATATTGCTTATATGTGGTATTCTAAACATGTGTTTTTAAAATAAATAGGCTGTTAAGTATAATCAGAATAAAATGATTTATGGCCCTTAGTATATGACAGTTTTAGAGGACATAAAAGAGCAAAACCAAACCCTTACCTTTCGAAAAATTTCCTCCAAATGATAACGCCAACAATACTTTTTGAAGCAGTCGATGAGTTTGGAAATGAAGAGAGAGCCATGCTTGCCTACCTTCCAAGAAATATTATCTGCAAATAAAGGCATGGGAATGATGGAAAATGAAGAGTTCTGGCATGACAGTTTAGAAACCAAGTATGATTGGATGCTTCAAAGAAGACAGGAGGCCTGGCATGACAGTTTAGGAACCAAGTATGATTGGATGCTTCAAAGAAGACAGGAGGCCAAAGGAGAGTACAGCAGAATGATCCATAAAAGACATTGAGAACCTGTGCAGATCCTCTGTCATAAAACCAAAAGGGTTTTAAAATAGGTGAGTCCAATACAGTCTACAGCAAGCAAGTCCTGTGAAAGATCACAGAGCCCTTCCAGGACCAAATTCATGATAAAGAAAAACTCTCATCTGTCACCAGTCCTTGCTTCACTGCTGTATTTTTTACATGCTTTCCTGTCCTATTTAAGAAAAACATGTCTCTGCCTTTTGAACTAAGCTTCTCTTTGTAAAGCACAGAGAAACAGTTCTCTAACTGCCACTTAACTAGCATCGAGCTGCCAATTTTTCCTTTAGTGTACTCAAAGCTTTCCTTCCTTGGCAGCTCCTTTCATAAGACTCTACTCAGATCTGGCTTCTCCTAGTAGATCTTATACCAATGTCACAAAACAGGCCTGCCACCTGCCCCCAACCACCTAACAGTTCCGAATCCCTGAAGAAATCTCATTTATCAAGCCTCACCTGCACCTGGCCTATCATTCACATTAGAACTTGGTAGCTCTGACAACCTTACTGATAACTCTGAAATTCATTCGTTTTGGTTTTTCTTCCTTTGGTCTGTAAGTCAAGCACACTGGCTACCTTTTTCATCTTTTGGCTTTGTTTTTAAGAGTTGATTTTCAACTTCGTTCCAAGAAATTTTCTAACACTATTCTCAATGTTCTGTTGTTTTTATCTGTCTTTAGCACCGGAAAACATTGCTTTGGCAATTGACAATCTCAAACTCGACCTTTAAGGCAGATATTTCCTGGAAATCGACCTTTGTTCAACTCTTTATCCATCATTTCACTTTCAGCTATGCTAATGCCATCTCCAACTCAGTGACAGAATCTTCCCCTTCTTCACTTTAAAGCAGGTACTTAAAAACTTAAAAACGTTCATTGACATTTTAAGTTACAACATATAGAGAATATTTGTAGTGCTTCCTTCCATATAGGTTTCTGCTAAATAGAATTTTAGCATGATATGAAACAACATAGAAAAATCTTTGGGAAAAATAAAACATCCTACTTAAATAATTTTACTGTATTAATTTCTTTGGATAATGAATCACCTCCATATTCCATATCTCTTCCCAGTCAAATCAACTAAAGCAGCGACTCATGTTCGCTTGCCTCCTTCCCTGCTATCATTATCATCGGGGTCTCAGTTCTGAAATAGCAGTCTGACCGGCTTTGCTACATCCACTCTCACTATACTGTATTTCACTCATTTTATTTAACTGTCAAATCTGCATCATTTCATTGTTTAAATTTCTCCAAAGTTACTACCATGAAAGATCATGTAAGAGCTTCCCTTATCTGGCCAAGATCTCTCATGATTCTGTGCTTACATGACTGTGACTTTGTCTTTTCTTCCAAGCTTTTCTATTTTCCTAGTCTTCCATGCACTCTGTACAATGTGCAGTACGCCCTCTTTTTCTTGACATGGGCAACCTTCTCATGTTGTGAGCCGTGTATTTCTTTATAGTACTTAATGAAAGTGACTATTACTCTTTCTGTTATAATGTCTTCCTCAAAACTCTGAGAATTGGTTCAGAGCAGTCAGGGTCCACATTTTCTTTTATTGTGGAATACGTGTTTTTCATTAGCCCAATTACAGCACAACATTTTACATGAACAATAGGAATGAAACAATTTTGTGTACTATACTTCATTTCCACCAGTAAGAAAATCTTTAGTGTTCTTAGCAGGTTACATATAATTTTCAATTCATTTTTTTCAATAAAAAATAGAATTTTCTTTCAAATAAAATCTCATTAAAATTACAATACGTAAAACAAATAGAAGTGTGCCTTTTCTAGGTGTAGGTGGCCACACTTAGTTCAGTTTTCATTCTCTGGTCTAGACTTGAAGAGTCCTCTAATCTCTCTTAGCTCACATATGGGCATGCATCAGCAGCAGATACATCACTATGATTTATTAGGAAGACTACATGCCATGGCTCACTGCAGACACACAGAATCAGAACACTGCATATCACCACCTCAAAATTGTTCATACACACTAGACCTTATACTCACAGTGTGTGAATGCAAGGAACCATGATTTGTACAAACTTGTCACAAGCTATCTTGTTCTCTAAATCTTTGGTAGAGCCCTGTTGTAGATGACTGTTTAAAAGAATGTTTGCATAAATCAGCATTCAGCTACTGGGAATGTTTTGTTTCTGAGCTGCATCTCACCTTTACTGTAGTTTCTCTGTCATAGGGAGATCATTAACCATTTGTTGGCTACATTAATATGAAGGCATATATTTCAGTGTTAACTAATTTCTAAAAATTAGATTAAGATAATAGGCTAAGAGTTTCTACACTATGTGCTATAGACCTAGGATTTTTTACTGGTAGAGTTTTGGCAAATTACAGGTTATGCATTGATATGTCACTAATATGTTTAAAAAAAAAAAACAAAGTGAAATAGCATTCATTTTTTTTACAGTGTAAATATCTAAATTTTGGATTCCCCAAAACTACCTGTCTACATTAATCATTTCTAAGCAAATCAAATTATGAAAACCCAAATACTTCAAATATCTGTACCATTGAAAATGTCCCAATAATTAAACATAGAATATTCGCTGAAAATATATTACCTCAGCTTAGCATGCTGTATAAAAACTACTACTAACAGAGTGATCTGAAGTCACTTACATGGAGTAGAAGATTTGAAAGCAATGAAATCCGTCTCTACGTGGGCCTTTGTTATACTGTTATTCCATTTATAGCTCAATACACATTCTTCATCTGTATCAGCAGTGGCTATCCCTTTGTTTGTGGATACCCAAATAGTTCCAGTATGTCCTAGGAGAGACGATAGTTTTTTAAAAAAATGTAACACACACACATTCTTGCATAGTCCATGATATATATAAAAAATGCCATTATATACCTTATTTGGTACATTGAATTATGATTTTACTGAAAATGCAGATATCAATATGCACATGTTACATGTGTTTGAAACAAATACATATATGAGTGCAAGGTATCCATGTCCTTGTGCACACTCAGAGTCCAAAGGAAAAAATGATAATAGTTTTGCTTTATCACTCTTAATCTTACTCTTTTGACAGATTTCTCAGTGAACCTAGAGCTTACCTGCTAGTAAAGCATCAGTAATCTGCCTGTCTCTACCATCTATGGTCCTGGTATTATGTGAGAGCATGCTATGCCTGCTTTTTCACATATGTTCTTAGAATTTGTTCTTGAACAGTAAGCACTCTTACTCACTAAGCCGTCCCTTAGCCTCAAAAATATATTATAAGAAGTCCCAATGAACTGGAAGAATACAATACCCATGATATTGACAAATGACTGGTACATTTCTTTTTATCTCAGAATACTAATTGTTTCTTTAAGACATAAGACATAGGATAGTTTCTTTTGGACTGGAACTCCAGTAGTACTAAAATGCCCCCTCTCATGTACTGGAACATGCCAGACTCATAAAAGAATGTTCAGAACCACATGCTAGAACCCTGACTCAAACTCACTGCCTCTGCAGGCCTGCATGATGAGAATCTTGGGTTTGTTTCTCAGACTCCTACAGTTAGAGTTGTTGAAAATTGTGAAGATAGTGTCATCATGAAGAACATCTGGCTTTTTGTTTCTGTGCTTCACCCCACAGATTCCTTCCAGGATGCCATGGGACATAAACACCAGGAATGTGCTGTCGGAGGACTGGTGCTCTGGACGGGCAGCAAACTGCATTAACTCTGTCTCCATTTCCTAAAAAGACTCTAGAGTCAGTCCCAGTGCAGTCCAAATACAGTTTGTATATGAGTAATAGAGGAAGTTCACAAAAACTAAACAACTTCTAGGAATCAAGTAATTTAGGCAGAGCGGTAAAATAAATAATATTCTTACATCAGATCAGAACATGATATAAACATTAGGTTTTTTTTGTTTTGTTTTTCTAAACATAGGTTTCATTACTATGGTTTTAAAGAGAATTTTAAACTTTTATAGCGTATGAGAGATGGAATATAATCAAAATCAATTCTATTACAGTTAGGTTTTAGAAAATTCTCATTAAATGAAGTGGTACACAGAGAAGTTTAAGGAAAAAATCAAAAATATAAATTTCTTTCATTATCAAACAATATCAAGTTTTACATGCTTTAATCAAATCTGACCAGGTTATTTTAGATAGAACTGAGATCACCACTTTTGTATAACTCTCAATAATTATGCATTTTGTTCTGATAGTGTTAAGATCTTACGTGTTCATTCTCTGGGTCGTGCAAGTTTCAAGGCTCAGAACTTATGCATCTATTAGAATTCCAGTTAATAGAAACACCCAGACTAGCACTTAAGAAATAACTCCTGTTTTGTTGAGATAATGCAGCAAGGCATTCTGTGAATACTTTCAATGAGACTACACTTTGGAGAAGGTTGAAACTCAGGAAATCCTGCTCTGGAGCAAATATAATTTGTTCTTGTTGCTATCCAAAGAAAGGTTGACAAAAGCAAAGTGAAGGTTATCCTGATCTCTGAAATCATTAACTGAGCTGTAAGGTTTTCCTTTAACACAACTGAGTATCCAAGATTTTGAAGTAGTTCTTGCATGTTCAAAATATCAATATCAGCATCATCTCGATCAAAAAGGTAGTCAAACTTTTTGTTGCAGATGATGAGGGCCAGGCATGTTCGACCTTCCTTCTCCATTACTGGATATATCTGCAGTTAACAGACACAGGGGATTTGAGAAAGGGACCTCACCATGCCTCTGAAATCAATACAATGCCAGATGAAAATAGTTATTATGAACAACAGAATGTTGCTTAGAGAGCTCTGCTGATAGAATGTGAGATTGGAAACGTCTCTCAGGGCCTGAATAGGGTATAAAGTTTGGCTAGTGACATAGCTTGGATTATGTGGTGGGGTGGACTTCAGGACATACTTTGAAATAAGATTTAAAAATGGAAAAAATTTGAGATGAGCACCACTTGATTAGGTGAAGTTCATTTTCCTTTGTCAGATCTGAAGGAATCTGTGTACGAAGACTGAATAGGCTAACTTCAATCCCCTGCTTCCAAAACTCATCACCTCTTTTGCCCTTTCTGTCTTCATCTTACAAAACTGATCACGAGGACAAAGCTTCAGTGTATGTTGAACTTCTGAGCTCTGGATTCCCTGAGGAACTGAAAGAGAAAATAGAACCAAAGAACTCTCACTGGTCCATAAGTCATGCGCATGTCACAGCCCCCAGTTCATCATTCAGGAGTGTTCACTGGTTCTCCTCAGAAAACTAATGAAAAGTAAAAACCAATTCATACATAAACGATTGAAGGGAAGTTCCGATTTTTTCGCTTATTTCATTTTCTGTTTGTCATTGACAGTTTTGTGCTCTTCTAGTGTTTGCAACATTGTCTGGTCTGTCAAGTTCAACACATTAGAATCACATAAACTTAGGGATCTAAACTTTGTAAGGAAGTTAAGCTTCATTTAGTAGAATTAGAAACGAGTAATTGATATTTTGATTTTCTACACTTGTATTATCTTTCAGGACATTCCAGTGATAGGAAGGCCATATCAGTTTAATGGTTCTTTACAGTTCGAGCTATTGCAAAATGTGCACCTTCATATCTGGACCATGTAGACAACATTTAATATCTTTGCCCATAAAAATCTCACAAATTCTTCTGTGTTTACTGCTTGTAATCTTTATACTACCTGTGTCTAGTCTGATGCCTGGAAGAGAAAAATTCACTTCATTACTAATGACTGAATATCTTCAACTTCTTGAAAACATTTGCTTTTAATTCTTTGATTTTCCAAAGGGCAGAGGCCCTCCTGATCTTTATAAACCCAAGTCATTTATATACTTGTGCCTCTATCCATTTCTGTGTTTTCACTCATACAACAAGAAACTGGATATTCTTGCTAAGGACGCTACCCTATTTTATGCTTTTAATCCCACACCTTCTCATTCCCTCACAAGAATTTTGGTGGAACATTTACTTAGCATTTTTCATTTCCCTCTCCTCCTCTATCCCTCTGTCCTTCTTGCTTTGTTTGGCTCTTTCAACAAATCTGTGGTCTCTATTTGCTGATTTATGATATGCAAGCTGAGATTACAGAAACAGCGTACACACAAAGTATTCCTTACTGTTTGCAAATGCTTGAGCACAGTCCAGTGGTGAGTGTTGTTAACTCTCATAGATGACTAGGCTGGTTTATGTTAAGCCAAATTTTTATGGAATGACAACTCTTAATGAAAGCAGTCTTAGAAGAAACACACACACACATGCATGCCCATATGCGCATACACACCTAAGCACACATTTATACACACACAAACACACACCCAATGTACACACATGTACACATGTATGCACACCTTCACAACATGCATACACTTCCACGTGTGTACTCATATTCACATTCATGTACACTCATGCATGCACACAAATTAGCACATATGCATATGCACATCTACCACAGTAGGCTTCTTTTCCACTGAGAAGAAGGTGGAGGGATCACATCTCTGACTCTGAACTTAGTAGGTTTACTTATGTTTAATTTCCTACTTTCCTTTTAGATTATAACCGTCCATATGGACCTGTGACATGAAAAAGTCATTACTGTATCCAGTCTACCCTGGCCTCTAATTTTGTTCTACAGTTTTGCACAAATTTTCATTGCACCTGTAATGTATATTCTAGATTATCTCCTCATGGGGGTGGGTTGGGCTTGGCAAGACATATGCTCTTCCTTGGCTATTCTCAACCCTCAACCCATCTCTCTAGTCTATTTCTCTTTCTTGTATATGTTAAATGAATTTACACTACTTCTTATGTGTTTATTGTATATCACTACTCACTAAGTTATAAACTCAATGGTAGTGAGGGGGTCTTGATCTATCTTTCTTAATGCTCTGTAAACCAAATATTGAGAATAGAAATTCAATATTTTATTTAACATGTGGTGCAGGCCTAAAAACATAAAAAAAAGCAAAAGTTTTATTCCTTAGTTTTTCAGAATATCTGAAAATATAACATTCTTAAAACACTATCACTCCCTGTTCTAGACAAGTGTAATTTCTTAATAAACCCCAATAGTTCATCAGTTTCTTTGGTGAACACAAAGACTCATACCCTGTTAGGTATTTTTACATATTTACATGTAAAATTTAAAGCACAGTATACACATATGCTTAACTACATCTTGTTTGTGCTAGTAATTTATGGAACCTTTATCATTATGTAAACATGAAGATGTTATTAAAAGCATTTTAAAACATTTAAAAACATGGGCTATTACAGCACATGTCAGTGATAGTGATGGCCTTGCTGCATGGCCTTCTTGGCTGTGGCCCTAGTCCTACAACCCATGAAAGCATTGAAAATGTACTTTCTCTCAAATGGCATCAGCATACACCCTGGGATGGACATTACCTGTCAGCATTAGATGTGATGCATGGGTCACTCCAGCATTTACCTCCATTTCTTCATCTTCTTCTTTTCCCTTGGATTCTGAAGAGAAGTTGAGAATCAGGATTTGAAGGACTTTCTAGTGGTGGAGGTTAAAAAACCCTAGAGTTTCTGAGATTCCATGAAGTAGTCTCTGAAGTAATTCAGGGAACCTGTGACCCCATCCCTTAGTGATAAGCAAGACCCATAAAACAGAGGTTTTGGTGCAATTACCCATTAGAGATAAAGATGATGTCTGTCTTAATAAAGCTTGTCCTTCATCTTTGCTGTCTTTAATTTCATTTTCAGAGTCTAGAGTAGACAAAAAAGGGGGGATCATTTTATTTCAAAGATATTTTATTTTGCTTATGTTTTTGAAAGTTCCATATGTCGATACATTGCATTGTGACCATATCCATCCATCACTATTCAGAACAAAACAGGAAAAATATGCTTTATAAGCTAAGGACTCTGTTTACAGTTAAGATAGTTAATAAATAAGTTCATGTTTTTCTTGCTTCTTAAGCATGATGTAAATTTCAAAAACATATTTTTCAAACTACTAAACTTGCGACACTGTTCACATGATTTATAGCCTTGGGTTTGTTCTTTCCCTTGCATTGTCTTTCTCTAACAGTGTATAACATCTAATTCTCTCACCCCTGGGAGCACCTCATCTCTCCTACACAAAGGACCTCAAGAGGCTGGCAGGGGCTCATCTGTCAAATCTCTAATTAGGATGAGGTAGCTGGTTGGCCAGTCCCTGGTGCACCCTACAGGACAGCTTAACTGGACAATTGCGGATTTGGTCTTTCTACTTGCAGTTCCTGGGTTTAACATTATCTCTTTTTAACTTCTGTTTGTTTCCCCATTCCTTACCCCTCTAGAGTCGTGTCCTCCTCTTATTTTTTATATTGTGTTAATATTAGTAATCCCTGAATCCAAATTCTGTTGTCCATTTGCTGAGGGCTGAGGGGTCATCTAATGGATATGAGCAACTAATGACTACCTCTCCAGTGTCAAGTGACTCTACCTCACTCAGCAGTTATATATTGCTGTCGCTTCTGAGAATAAAAATGTAGAAGGCTACATTTCCCTGAGTCGTTCCTGGGACATAAAAAAAAGAGATCAAATGGTTTCTGTGGCAATCAGTCACATAGGGTAATTACCTGATGGAAAAGATGGTGTACACATTTTCTGAGGTTCATCATACTCATCATTAGAAGAAAATTCTGAAACAATATGAACAACATTTCTAGGCCGTATATCCATGAAACCCCTCTCAAAGCACTGATAAATAAATCTTCATGTTGCTCTTTGAAACATGGATGGTCCATCTGTTTTCCAAGCTTCAGATTTGTTTATAAGCATGTTAGCCTTTTCCAAATAAAAACTGGAGGCACACATTCTATGAAACAAGAGCTTTTCTCTTCTGTGATTTTTATATAAATAAAGATGTACACAAAGTCTGTACCCAGAGTTTCTTTGTAACAGCATATATTTCTGAGAGCAAAGCTATACTTGACTGTATTAAAGTTGTTCTTTATACAACAAAGTAACACAGACAAAAATGTCAAGAACTTAAGATATACATTTTCTGTATCATTTGCTGAGGCAGGATCGTGGACCTGCAGACCAAGGACCACTTGCCACCTGTTCCTAGTATTTAATGGAGCACACAAACACTCAGTGATTAATGCTGTCCTACCAAACAGAAAACTTGAGAGATGAAGGAGACAGCTACATACACAACATTTACAAGACTTGCTGTACTTACTTACTTAATACAATACTTAATAATCCATTAAAAGTCAAATTTGGATATTTTTGTTTGTTTATTTTGTTTTGTTTTATTTTTTCCAGTAGAAATTAAAGCAAAGATTTTCATCTCTGGTATTGAGTTATATTGAAGTGACTAGAGTGGATCCCTCTCCCTCATTCACATTCTGTATCTGTGAATGAGTCTAAAATTTCCATGATATGACCAGAAGGTTAGATCATAATAAAAATGTGGGGACAGGGTCAAGATTAGGTATGGGAGGAGACAGGGGAGAAGTTCAGAGGATCAGGAAATTAAATGGAGGTATGTAGCAGTGGGAGATAGGGAACTGGGGATAGCCACTAGAAAGTCCCAGATGCCAGAGAAGCAAGAGATTGGCAGGACACAACAGGGAACAAAAATACTTGGGTGATAGAACCTGTAGATACCACATCTAGTGCATAAGCAGAGCTCCTAGTTGAGGGATGGGGCCACACACCAGTCTCAAAAATTTTAACACAGAATTGTTACTGTCTAGAGAAAATATAGGGACTAAGAGTGGAGCAGAGACTGAAGGAAAAGCCATCCAGAGACTACCCCTCCCACGGATCCATTCCATCTGCAGACCCCAAACCCAGATACTATTGCTGGTGCCGAGATACTATTGCTGACAGGAGTCTGGTATAGCGGTTCCCCTAGAGGCCCTGCCAGAGCCTGATCAACATAGGTGTGGATGCTCGCAGTCAACCATCGGAGACTATGGGAACCGCATGGGAAAACATAAGAGAAGGACTGAAGGAGCTGAAGGAGATTGCAACCCTATAGGAAGAACAACAATATAAACTAACTGGATCTCCCAGGGCTCTCAGAGACTAAACCGCCAATCAAAGATTATACATGGAAGGACCTCATGGCTCCAGACACAGATGAGGCAGAGGATTGGCTTATCTGGCATTAATGGGAGGGGAGGCTCTTGGACCTGTGGAGGCTTGATGCCCCAGCATAGAGGGATATTAGATGGTAAGGAGTGAGTGGGTGAGGAAGCACCTTCATAGAGGCAGGGGGATAGGCGATGGGATAGGGTTCTTTCCGAGTGGAAATGAGAAGGGGGACAACATTTGAAATGTAAACAAACAAATAAAATAACCAATGAAAAATAAAATAAAAAATAAAAGCAAAAAATCCTGCTTTATTTTAATCAAGATGACTTAATTTTTGCTGAGTACTTGCCATCTGTCACATGTCATTTCTCACATGATCAATATGTATTCTCAAATAAAGCAGCCAATGAGGTTTAACTTCTTAGTACTATGTTTTAGGACAGGGAAACACAATAATGTAGTGACTATGTAAATTTCATCGGGTAGTCAATGGTTCAATTGTTAAGGGAAGAATAAAATATTCAGGAGTAGAAAGGTAGTTTGGGTGAATCTGAGCCCTTTTCATCAGTTAAACAAATAGACAATCAATAGTCTAAGGGAGGTGGGGAAGTTAGATTTTCTTAAGAACAGGAGAAGTAAAGACAGAAGCCCTGGAGGCAGTAGAAAAGGAGCTGATGCCGTTTTGGCCAGAGCTACTCACTTAAACTCAGCTGTTCATGGGAATTGGCAATGTGACCTGCAAATATTTTTCCTGCCATTTCTGTTTTCTCAAAGAAGCTCTCAACCAGGTTCTCAGTGTTGTTCAGGATGAATCTTGCTTCTTCCCCGATTTTGAGTAATTCATCACCATTTAAAACATTCTTCTCCACCAGGTCATCAAAAACCCCATCCAGCATGTCCTTGGCCAAACCTTTGATCTTGTAGATTGGATCTCTTTCAAGTATTCTCTTGGCTGTAAAAATAATAGCATTTGGACATGGAAAGATATTTAGATATCTGTTTCTACACTACCAGCTTTGAAATTCAAATACAGACAACAATCATCCACATATCTAAATTAAACAGAACTCCCTGAAAGGCTTTCTTGGAAATTATACTTCCTGCATTAGGATGGGACCTATGGGTTTTTCTTTCTTTTTAAAGGCTTTCTTTCATTTTTGAGATTATAATACAATTAATCAGGTGACAGTTGAGTGGCAATTTATCTATGAACCCACAAGAGCATTTACATGTTCAACACATTTCAAATGTGTATAGGAGGAAACTGAGGTGCTGAGAAGAAAAAGAACTCTATCAGGCAATTCAGCCATAGATATGTGACATCTGACATTTCTGCAGATCACTCATGATCCTTTCACTTTTGCTCATTTTTGTAAATAACTTAAAATGACACTTTACTCCATACACAGCATAGCGTAATGTGAACACATTACAGCCATCTTGTCCCTCATTTTGTTTACATTACCAGTACTCCTTGAGGGCTCCGTGTAGAAATGGAGAAATCAAACAACTAGCTGGTTTTCTTGCTGCTGAAAGTAGTTCAGATGCAGAGCAGAAAGATGGAGGAAATGCAAGGTTTTGTTCCATAATAAAGCTTCTCATCCTCACAACAGAACACCCATAGAGCTGGAGAAAATCTCTAGTCAGTGAGTCAAAGGCAATCCTTAAACCACAGGAAAATACTAAAAAGATGGGTCGAGAGACGATCTATTTTCTTTAATTTCCCACAGTTGTAAATGCTGAGTGTAAATGCCTTTGAGTGTCTGCATGCCCTGTGCTTTAACATGTGCCACCTTAGCCCCTCCCCCCACTTACAAACAAACAACTCTGCTCTGATGAAGCCCTTCCAGGTTGTTATCTCTTCTTTCAGACATCCATATGTAACGCCCTCATAACAACCATAAACAAAGAAAGGACTCACTCACCAGCCACAGCAGTGCAGGACTCCTAGCAATGAAACTGAAAGCAATCTGAGTCTGCCTTTCCTTCCCATAAACATACCAATGGTGCTTTCTCATTGGAAACTCCTGCTTGCCAAATTCTCTGCTCTTTTCCCCGAAAGTCAACCAGGGCTCTGCTTTGATAAGCAGAGTTTCTCCTTGAGTTCACAAAGTTTTCTGACTGAAAATGTACATTCACACACAATTCATTCTCCATCCTGTCTATCTTTAGCACATTTTGAAATGTACTCTGAGTTGTTTTTCTTAGCACTTCTACGGACCTATACACAGATATAAGACCATGAAACAGTGACACTTGGTCAACCCAGAATGTGTCAATTCACAGGGCTACATCTGAAAGAGATGCTGAGGAGATACCATACCTTCATGCTGGTACCATCATTTCAAAATCCAGGTAAGCTACATTGTTACCATTTCTCCCAGTCAGCAAGTTTATTTGTCAATTTTAGATATTATTTATCTAGAGACACCAGATTATAAACATTATGGTATGTTAAATGCACAGGATAGTCTTTCCCTCTAACTTTTGAAAATTTATGGATAAATAATGGCATAAAAGTTAAATAAGGGAAATGTTTATAAAATGGAAGCTATTTGGCTATTTTACTTTCATGGTTCAGGATGCTGCATGTTAGCATTTTTTTTTTTTTGTTCCTATTCCTCATAGAATACTTAATACAATTCTCATGCTGTTGACTTTCATCCATTTGCCTTCTTGTAGGAGGAACCGTCTTTGCCTTACTGCCCTCAGGAGTTAATTGGAGTAACTAACACCTCACCTTCAAAGAAGGAGGTAAAAGTTCCAGGCCTGCCTTCACAAAGCCTTGTGATTTTTCCCAGCTTTGAAATCGGAAACATCCATGTAGAAAACTTGTTGACTAGAACAGGAAGAGAGTGTCCTCATTTCTTCGCAGAACAGGAAACAGAATGTAGCCACTCAGTTGCAATTCTCCTTTTCTGTTTCTTAACTTCTTCAGGACCTCAGTACAAGGGGAAGTACATCCAGGCCACTTCCTTATCCTCACCCCCCTGGAGTCAGTCCTTTCTAGAAACTCCTCAGAATCTTCTCCCCTCACTGACAACATAAGACTCTTTGAGTCTAATCAAAAGGCTACTGTAGTCCCAGTGTCAGACAATTGTATTAGAAAGCAATCAATTTGCTCCTTGAAAACACCATAGTGAAAGTATATACTCTGAGAACTTGAGAACTATCAAGCATGGTAGGTTATAACTATAAAATGTTTGTCATATTAACACATTACACAATTCCGTGAGTGAGCACAGTGTGGGAAAGTTTAGACAGAAAATCAGATCCTCCAACTTGTCTCCCTCCTGTATTCTGTATAGTACTTCACTAAATTATTTATACTTTTTCAATGGTGGTAATAATTTCTTAAATTATTTTGCATGATTGTTTCATACAGAAAGAAATGAAGCTATTTTCACCCCCTATTTACCACTCTTATCCTCTTTCTCTCCTGCTGCAGCATTGCTCAACAAGTCCCCTACTGTCACAGCCTGTTTCTATTTGGGTCTTATTGTGTTTTGTTAGTTTCTTTCCTGATCATAGGTGGAAGGTTGTTTAATGTAGCATCAGAAGCTTAGCAGTTGTTACACCACTGATGAAATTGACAACACCACTTCAAACAACCCTCAGCTGACAATAGTACTCCAAGGAGGGTCTCTCCTCTCCTGATGATGAAATGTTGATGGGACTAATACTGGGGCTGCCATGTGAGGTAGCCAGAGTCACAATGAGCTCATCATCATCCTGTAAGATAGCCAAAGTGATAGGGAGTTCTTGCAAGATAGTCAGAGCCACAGTGACTTTCTGAGAGATAGACAGAGCCACAGTGAGTTCATATAAGATAAGTAGAGCTACAGTGAGTTCATATAAGATACAGCCACAGTGAATTCCTGTGAGATAGACACAGCCACAGTGAGTTCATGTAAGACAGAGCTACAGTGACTTCCTGTGAGATAGCCAGAGACACAGTGAGTTCCTGTGAGGTAGCAAGAGCTGCTTTGAATTTGTGTGGACAACAGCTTTTTTATAATGAGAAGACATCATTTTGCTGCACATCTTTCCCTCTTCCAAATACTTGAGGATGTTTGTGTATTAGCTGTCATTGACTATTTCATATAAAAGCGAACTGTAGCTAGCATCATCTCCTTCTTGTTGCTGATACCATGGCTTTTAATGACTTTTTTTTAAAACCAAGTATCATGAATTAATTAGTTTTTGAGAAAAGTTTCATAGCTCCTGACAGGTTTCAAAGTCATGGTCTTCTTGTCTTGGCCTCATGAGTGCTGAGGTTGTAGGCTGTACCATCATACTGACTTGAAAACACACTTAACTCTTCTTTTTATTTTAGAATATTAACAAGTGGCTTCACTTTCTTATGTGTAAGTTAATTTACAGCCATTCTTCTTTTTCCCTGTTATCATACTCCATTTTGATATTTATGATTTTATTGTGGCAAAATGTCAATAATACAAATTTACCATCTTGAACAACTTTTGGACTACAAAAGAGTTGACACCTGTTCATGAGACTGCCTTTCTCCTGTTGGAATTGATTTACAGATTTTGTTGTTGTTGTTGTTTCATTTTTAAAACTGAAGGACTATACCAATTAAACATTTATCATCTGCTATGGTCTGATCATGTCAATATTTATGTGCTGGAATCATTTTTGCATTATGGTGGGTTTTATAAAGACAAATTATTACAAAATAAAGTCCACAGTTACAAATTCTGTCACTAGGTTGGCACCTTTAGGAGGTGCTAATATTGGTCTCTGATTGTTTAAAACAAGGCATATTTGTTTTTATCAAGTGCACTGGATCCATTGTGTGTCCAGGTATTTCCCTTCCAGTGTTTCTTCCATGTTGTGATACAGATAAGTTGTATGCCAAGATGCTGCTGCATCACTATGTCTGCCAGAACTGTGAAGCAAAGAAATCATTTCATTCTTTAAAGACAACTATAAACTTTCCATCCTCATAATGCAAGTTAAAAGAAAAAACAACCCCAAACTAAACAGTACCCCTTTCTTCCTTTTGTACTGTCTGTCATTGCTGTTTTTCTCTGTGTCTCTGTGAGTCTGAATATTCTTTATTTTTCTTAACATTTTTTTATTGGATGTTTTATTTACATTTCATATGTTGTCCCTTACCCCATCCCCCACCCACCCAGGAACCCCCTATCCCCTCACTCCCCCTTCTTCTCTGTGGATGTAACCCCTACCTACCCCCGACTCCCACCACCCCACCCTCAAATTCCCACCCGCTGGAGCATCCAGACTTCATGAAGTCAAGGATCTCCTCTTCCACCTATGCCCAGCAGGGCCCTCCGCTCTTACATATAGAGCTAAAGCCATGGATCCCTCCCTAAGTGCTCCCAGGCTGGTGGTTTAGACCCTGGAAGCTCTGGTTGGTTGGTATTGTTGCTCTCCTCATGGGGCCACAAACCCTTTTAGCTCCAATGGTCTTCACTCTAACTCCTCCATTGGGAACCCCATGATCAGTTCAATGGCTAGTTGTGAGCATCTGCCTCTGAATATGTCAGACTCTTGCAGACCTCTGAGGAGACATCTATATCAGGCTCTTATCAGCATGCACTTCCTGACTTCCACATCAGCATCTACCTTTGGTGACTGCACATGGGATGGATACTCAGGTGGAATGGTCTTCAGACGGCCACTCCTTCAGTTTCTGTCCCTCACTTTGTCTCCATATTTGAACCCTTGAGTATTTTATTGCTCCTTCTAAGAAGGACCGAATCACCCCCAGTTGGTCTTCCTTTTTCATGAGTTTCATGTGGTCTGTGAGTTGCATCTTGGGCATTTCAAGATTCTGGGCTAATATCCAATAATAAGTGAGTTAATAACATGTGTGTTCCTTTGTGATTGGCTTAACTCACTCAGGATGATAATTTCTAGTTCCATCCATTTACCTAGGAAGCTCTCAAATTCATTGTTTTTAATAGCTGAGTAATACACCATTGTGTAAATATACCACATTTTTTGAATCCATTCCTCAGTTGAAGGACATCTGGGTTCTTTCCAGCTCCTGGCTATTATAAATAAGGCTGCTATGAACATAGTTGAGCATATGTCCTTGTTATGTGTTCGAGCATCTTCTGGGTATATGCCTAGGAGTGGTATAGCTGGATCCTCAGGTAATGCTATGTCCAATTTTCTCAGGAACCTCCACACTGATTTCCAAAGTGGTTGCACCATCTTGCAGTCCCACCAACAATGGAGGAGTGTTCCTCTTTCTCCACACCCTCACCACCATCTACTATCACCTGAGTTTTTAATCTTAGCCATTCTTACTGGTGTGAGATGGAATCCCAGGGTTGTTTTGATTTGCATTTCCCTGACGACTAAGGATACTGAACATTTCTTTAGGTGCTTCTCGGCCATTGGAGTTTCCTCAGTTGAAAATTCTTTGTTAAGCTCTATACCTCATTTTTTAATAGGGTTTTTTGGTTGTCTGGAGTCTAATTTCTTGAGTTCTTTGTATATATTGGATATTACCCCTCTATCAGATGTAGGATTGGTAAAGATCTTTTCCCAATTTGTTGTTTGTCGTTTTGTCCTATTGACAGCCTATTGACAGTGTCCTTTGCCTTACAGAAACTTTGCAATTTTATAAAGTCCCATTTGTCAATTCTTGATCTTAGAGCATATACCATTGGTGTTCTGTTCAGGAACTTTTCCCCTGTGCCCAAGTATTCGAAGCTCTTCCCTACCTTCTCTTCTATTAGTTTCAGTGTATCTGGTTTTATGTAGAGGTCCTTTATCCACCTAGACTTGAGCTTTGTACAAGGAGATAAGAATAGATCAATTTTCATTCTTCTACATGTTGTCCTCAAGTTGAACCAGCACCATTTGTTGAAAATGCTGTCCTTTTTTCACTGGACAGTTTTAGCTCCAATGTCAAAGATCAAGTGACCATAGGTGTGTGGGCTCATTTCTGGGTCTTCAATTCTATTCCATTGATCTTCCTGCCTGTCTCTGTACCAATACCATGTAGTTTTTATCACTATTGCTCTGTAGTACAGCTTGAAGTCAGGGATGGTGATTCCTCCAGAAGTTCTTTTATTGTTGAGAATAGTTTTCGCTATCCTGAGTTTTTTGTTATTCCATATGAATTTGAGAATTTCCTTTTCTAACTCTGTGAAGAATTGAGTTGGGATTTTAATGGGAATTGAATCTGTAGATTGCTTTTGGCAAGATGGCCATTTTTATTATATTAATCCTGCCAATCCATGAGCATACTTCTGAGATCTTTTTCAATTTCTTTCTTCAGGGATTTGAAGTTGTTGTCATACAGGTCTTTCACTTGCTTGGTTAGATTCACACCAAGATATTTCATATTATTTGTGACTATTGTGAAGGGTGTCATTTCCCTAATTTCTTTTTCAGGAGTCTGACTATTATATGTATACAAATCAATCACATTCTCTCTATTTCTCATTGCATGACATCATGTTCACAGTAGCCACTCACTTTGCAGTATGCAGAATACTCTTGGTTTTAAATGTAAATAAGATTCATATTTGCAGACTGAATAGAATGCCATTTGCTTATTCATTTGCTTTTGGTTTGTTGTCATGTTTTGAGTGACTATTACGGCCATAAATAAAAATATTAAAATATTTCTTTGATGTGTTGTTTTTAATCATTTTGTTTAAATACACAGATTGGTCCCTGAAATGCATAAACACCATGCTGTATGTCATGGTGGCTATAAAACAACACAGTACAGCCAATAGGGCAGCAAGATTCTGATTACAGCATTTCCTTGCTAATACATGTTATTAAGATTTTTAGAATATTTATTTGTGTGTGTGTGTGTGTGTGTGTGTGTATGTGTGTTTACATATGCTACTCCTGTATGGAAGCCAGAAGACAACTTGTGGAATGAGTCACTTTTCTTTTCTCCTTTTACCATGTGAGACTCAAAAATCAGACTAAAGTCTTCAGCCTTGTCAGTAAGAGTGTTGATGATTCATTATGTCATCTCAACAGCCTTTCTGATATATTTTTTTTAAAATAATATCTTAATGTGTGCAAGGCATACCATGTAATCATTTATATTCTATCTCATCTACTTGCCCTCTTACTGAGAAAATGCCCTAACAAAAGCAACTGAAGGAAGAATGAGTTTACTGTGCTTCAGAGTTTTGAGGATACAATCCACCATGATAGAGATTCATTTTCCAGGAACTTAGGGCTTTGTGTGCATAACCAAGAAGAAGAAAGTGATGAATTCTGATGTACAGCTAGCTTTTCAGGGCTCAGACTTAGGATATGATCCTTCCCTCTATTAGCCTAGGCTTTCTTGCATCACTTGACCTAATCAACACAATGCTTCACTTGCATGGTCAGAGGCTTGTCTCCAAGATACCCTATATTCTGTCAAGTTGGATATTGAAAGCTGACCATTACAATCACAACTTTCTTTTATCCAACTGCCAGAGCTAAATTCCCTGTTTTTCTTTTCTAGTAATGTGTGCATCATATGATCCCTAAAGTTTGAAACTATAGTTTACTATTCCCTATCTCTTCAATTTACTGTCATTTTAACTTAAATATTATTCTCCATTAAAGAATCTAACATAATACAATTATTTGCTTTCTTTTTATTTATATACACAAATAAATTCATGTTCTCTTTTGATAAAGATTTTTTTGTTTATTTTGTTTTTGTTTGTTTGCTTGTTTATGTGACAGAATCTCACTGTATTACTCAGGCTGGTCTTGAATTCACAATTCTTCTTTCATTAGTTTCCCTAGTTCCAGAAATGCAGGTATAAAACTTGATCCTTGGCCAAGATCACTTCTTCAAGCTGAAGAAATGAGCTTCAGTTGCTTGTTGCTTCTGTAGGGGAGACAAAGAATAGATAGATAGTAAGTATGTTTATTCCACAGAGAATCCATTCCCTTATTCATTGTTTATTGCTAATTAAGTTCTAGCTATACCTATTAGACATTCACTTGGATTCTCTGTGGATTATGCAGGGAATAAAAAGATATACTATAGGAGAGAAGTTATATAAACACTAATTAATATATGGGCATAATATAACTTACTTTAATAATCGTCAAATTAAGTCTTCCACCATTTATTGTTGATTGTTTTTATTTTACCTTTGTTTTCCCTATAACCTTTATCATTTGCTTGATAGTTTGAGGCAATAAATGGAATCTAGATGTATGAAAGTATAACAAAAATGTGCCAGTACTCAATAAATTAGGCCAACCAAGAGATCAACTTGGCCATCCAAGTATTCAGGCTTCTAATAGGAAATCTACTTACTGTTCTCAGTTGCCAGGAAAGAGATAGAAATATCTTGTTAAGGTTGCTCGGTCAATGGTGGGCATCTGGGAATGAATACTTGCCTTTTCAAATGATTGTTGCACCTAAAACCAAAAATAAGATTTATACTATATTAGCTTCAAGATTCACAGAAAACATGCTTCATTGCAGTGCAGAAAGCTATAGGGATAAAAGAACTTAAGAGTTGTTGGAATAAGGCTAATGGAAATTCTAACTCAACATTATGTCCCTACCCCATGTATAATTGTAATGTCCAAGTCACAGGGAGCTCAAAGACCACTGAGTAGCCAATTCTGATGCAAACTTACAAGGGTCTCTTATTACGAGCTTGGGAGCAAGGTCTCTCAGACTCTCACTGTCACGGTGAGTCAGAGAGCCCAGAGTCTAGGAGTGTAGGGATTTTATTATGGTTGTATCAAGCTTGAGGAATTTCCATATGGGTTATCAAGTTAATATTGTAAAAACTGCACTTCTGGTATAATCTGCATGAACTGAACACCAGGGTAGACCCACCTGACAAACTGCATGGTCAGGTTACCTATTCTCGGCAGCATGTCTTAAGTAATCTCTATGTACCTTGACCCTGCTATTGTATCCTGGCTGTTGCTAAGAGGATGAGGGTTGTCATAACATGTTTGCTCAGGTGGACTTTGTGACTTTCTTTCTGGAATTAGAGTTTAATCCCTGGTCTCACATAAAATGGAGTTTCTCCAAAATGGAGTTGCTGGGCTTCATAAGATTACCCTACGTAGACATGAGCATCATATCTAATCTGAGACTCTCCAATCTTCATTGCCTTTCCCTTCCATTCATGAGAATTAAATTTGGAAGATGGTCTGTTTTTAAGCCCCAGCCAAATTAAGCCTTCACTAAAGTAAATTAAAATCTCAGTGACTTCTTCTTTTTCTTAATTTAATTTTACTTATTCACTTCATATCCCACTCATTCCCTCCTTTACCCCCTTCCACAATTTTCCCCCCATACCCTTCCTTTTCTCTTCTAAGCAGATGGGGGCCCTTATGGATATTCTATATCTATGATACTTCAAGTTTCTGTGAGGCTAGATGCTTCCTTTCCCACTGAAGCCAGTCAAGGCAGCCCAGGTAGAAGAAGATATCCCAAATACACGTCACAGCTTTTCGGATAGCTCCTGTTTTAGTTGTTCAGGACCCACATGAAGACCAAGCTGCACATCTGTTCCATATGTTAGGGAAGGCCTAGGTCTAGTCTGTGTATGTTCTTTTTTTCTTGCACTAATCTGTTTAGAACTTTCAGTGTGATATACTGGCATCTTTTTCTAAACTATATTTTAAACATGTAAATGAAAATAAAAATCTCTCATTTTATTTTGCATGTCTGACTATATTATTGAAATATGAAAAGTGATTATAGTGAAGTCTAAGAAAAATATAAATGAGCTGCAAAGCATTCACCTTCAGAAATATATCAAAGAGATGACAAGAGCAGGCATGTGTCCGGAAGCAGGAAATGAGTTTGGTGATGAAGTAAGAGCCTCTTGTTTTGTCTCGGTAGGACAAGTGGTCTGTGAAGACAGAAAGTGTCATACATTGGTTTATGGATTTTGTGTGCTTTATTTTTCTTCAGCAGAGTCTGGCAATTAATGTGTAGTAAAGGGAAGTATAGATAAGCCTACACTAACTCACTTTATACAGTAACTCATGTCCTACTTATAGACAATATTTATGTTGCCTATAGATTATGTCACTGTATTTTGTTGATGGTTTGTTTGCTTTTCACCATATAATTAACAAAATACTACACAGAACCAATATTTCAGGTACAGAAGAAGAATAAGTCATAGAGTCTGCTGTATTTACATGTATTATATATGCATCACAAATTATAATACTGATCTGTATAGTGTGCTCAGTAGACTACATGCATAATGTTTTCATACAAAATATGCTCAGAATGAAAAATAGTTGAGACTGATATACTTTGGTAGGAGAGAGGTAAGAAGATGCCATATTCTGTACTGGTGATATCTTTTACACATATACGTATATGTTGGGAGCCGACCCCTAGCAGAACGCGGCTATCATCTTTGCAGCCATCTCAGGCCATATACCTTGACAAGATACTTGTTTTCAACAGCCCACAACAGCTGATCACACTCTGATAAACATCTTGTTTTTCTCACATATCTTGTTTTGCTGTTTAGTGCCCTCAGCTGCAAGGCGCACGTGGTATCCATGGCTACCAGGCACGTAGCAAAGCATCTTCAGCTGTGTTCCCCTGCTTAGGCTTATGTATACCTAGACTTCCTTTTAATAAGAAGGAGACTTGATCAGACTCTGTCTTGTCTCCATAATTCATGTGTCTCACCCCTCCATCCCCACTCTCTCTCTTGCTAGACCCTGACCCACAGACCAGAGCAGCAGAATGAGCCATTACAACGTGGCCCCCAAACGTGGGACAGTATGGGTTGTTACACATATACATATTCAAACTCATTAAGTGTAGACACTGTGCTTTTTGAGGTTAACAAGTTTGCCTCCACAAAATACTTTTAAAAATAAACTTTGAAAAATATATAAATTCAAAAAGTAGATGTAAAGCAACTTAGGAAACACATACAGAGATCAAACACTCAGCACTGTGTTCCACTTTGAGTTCTGCAAATGTGTCTTCTTCAACTTCTTTAACAGGATTCCCCATTCCTAGTGGACCATGTCATAGAATTGGTGTATCTAGAATTTGACAGGATGTTGGCCAAAATGTCCTTGGGGCTGAATATTTGAGATGAAGCAGATAATTCTGTGATCTATGAATGTTTATGTAAGAATGTTGAAGGAATTTGGTTAAAAGAAATGAATCAATCATGTATGTTAAAAGAGTATCCTCTGAACTGGAATATCCTGATACACACACACATGCACACATGCATACATCTATATCTATATCCATATCCATATCCATATCCATATCCATATATATATATATATATATATATATATATATATATATATATATTTCACTATACATTTCACTAATTATAGTAAAATGCCATTCTTAAAAGTTGTGTATAAGGAGTCCAGGTTCTCAAAACAAAATAAGATTTTATATATATATATATACACTAGCCTCAAAATATGTGTCAGACTATTGCTATAGAAAGATGGCTTTTGACTTGTAAAGCTGTATGTTTGAGAAAACACATACGTGGGGTTGTAGAGTAGAAGGCAATGAAGTCCTTCTCCACGTGGCTCAGCTGGACAGCATCAGCTTCCATATTCCTAGGTAGATCTACAGCTCTGCACGACTGGGCTTTTGAAGACTCTCTGATCCACACTTCCCCAGGGTTCCCTGGAGAAACAATGTATTCTATAGCACTGATCACACTCAGTAGAACTTCCAGTTTCCTACCTCAGTCATTTAAAGAGCTCATTAAAGATTAGTTTCACATATACACACAAACAAGCACTGTAGGTAGGAGCACAGCACACACACACACACACACACACAGAGAGAGAGAGAGAGGGGGGGGGACACAGAAAGACACAGAGAGACAGGAGAGACAAAGAACAGAGAGAAAGAGACTGAGAGAGAATTTCTTTCCCTGTAAGATCATTGAGAAATGTTCCATGATAAGAAAAAATAAGGACAGAGTCATAATTTTGTAGGAATGTGTTTACTAAAACCAGCAGAGGACTTTTAGATATGCATCATTTTATACCACCTGGCTATGGAGATATTATTTCTACTTTAGTTACTTATAGGCACATGGTTATATGAATTCAAACTCATAGAGGCCTATGTGAATTCTACAAGTCAGATGTGATAGTACACAGCAATAATCCCAACTCCCCAGAGACTGAGGCATGAGATCACTATGAGTTTCTGACGTATTGGAAATAAACAGCAAAACTCTGTTTCAATGCAAATAAAATAAAAAATACAATAGACATATGCATGCACCCGTATGTATTGTTTTACTATTAATCATATCCAAATTGTGACATAAGCATAGGTCCCCACTAATAATTGAATATATAAGAACAATGAGGTTAATATACACAAGAAAACATTATGCAATGAAAGAAGATCCAAATTTTATTATTTCAAAGTAAATTGGTTAAACTTGGAGTCATCATGTTAAGCAAAATAAGCCAGACTGGGAAAGATAACATTAGATGATTTTACTTATATCTAGTCTTAGATTAATTTTAATCTTTGTCTAGGTTAAAAACTAAAGAGACACACAAAGGTGGAAGTGGAAATATCTCAATAAAAGGTGTGGAGCAGCAAGAGAGGGATGGAGACAGCAAAGGTTGGTATGGTATAGACTGATCAGATCAGGTGTAAATGTATAGAATATCATAAGGAAGCAGTTATTTTATATTATTAGTACAGGATAAAATAAAAGACAGAATGACATGTGGGCACACTCAAGTATTGAATTTTTATATACTGGTTTATACAGGCAGTGATTGCAGCAATAAATGTAACATAATGAACCGTCACACATCGACACATTGGCTCTGACCATGTCAATCTCATTTGCCTTGAATCCTTCTCTCATTTCTTTTCACTCTCCCTTCTTGCTACATTCCCCAGCTCTAAGTCCTCATTTCCTCATTTATAAACACTCTTCTATCTTCAGATCACATTTTTATATTTTTATTTAGTTTCCACATATAAGAATCTGAAAAATAATATTAGACAATCATCATTCTGTGACTGATTCATCTTGCTTAACATGTGGATATGCAGTTCCATTTATTTTCCTTTAAATTTCAAGAACTGATTCTTTTTATGGTTTTACAGTACCTAATTACGCATAAAGACATTTTCTTTATCCAGTCATGTGTTGATGCTAATCTAGGCTGTTTCTATATTTTACTCACTATGTCCTTAAAAAAATTGGTATGAGGGATATTTTGAATGGTAATTTTGGTCAGGAGTAAATGTATAATATATACATTTTATATACTAGCCACAAACTTGACAAATAAATTGTGATGTTTGGCCATTGGGTTGAGGAGTCTTCCATGAGAATCTACCTTTATTTTTCTTCTCAGAACTGGGATTTCAGATGTGTATTCTGTATATGTTGATTACAATATTCTGTAGATATTGATTCTCATTTGATGTATAATGTAGTCTAACTCTTATGTTTCTTTGTTGACCTTATTTCTGTATGGTCCTATGGTCCATCCATTAGTACGAGTAGGGGATTGATCTCAGATACAACAATTATATTGGGAATTGTCTCACTTTCAAATACAAATTTCAAAATGATAATATAAAAATCACCAGTATATTAAAAATTAAAATCATTTTGCTCTAATAGTTGTATACTTCTATCGTTGACTTGGGGATTCTGGAAAAGTTCTTAATCATGTATGTTGGATAAATCTTATAGGAAAATGTTTCAGCTAACCAGGCAAATTTTAGTAATGGCACATTTGATGGCATTTCCTATTGCTTCCATTAATTTCTGAAAACTAAACAGAACCTAAAGTTATTTCTCCTAGACACAAAGCCCTTGTGGTATTACCTGCCAGTACTTGCATAGCTAGCAGCCTTGGAGCTCACAGTTCTATCAAAGAACTTACCACCTCTGCAGGCCTGCACAATGATGACTTTGGGTTTGTCTCGTAGACCTGGGCAGTGGCAGTTGTTGAATATCTGATAGATGGTATCATATTGTAGTACATCTGGAGTTTTTTCACTGTGCATTGTTCCACAGATGCCATCCAGTGTGCCATGAGACATTAGCACTAGGAATGTGCTGTCCGATGTCTGGTGCTCTGAGAGTGCAGCAAAGTCTTTCATCTCTGACTCCATGCCCTGGACAAAACCAATGACGTCCTTTAGTAGGATGATAGTGGTTTAGACCCTGGGAGCTCTGGTTGGTTGGTATTGTTGCTCTCCCCATGGGGCCTCAAACTCCTTCAGTTCCTTCAGTCTTCTCTCTAACTCCTCCATTGGGAAACCCATGATTAGTTCAATGGTTAGCTGTGAATATCCACCTCTGTATATTGTCAGGCTCTGGCAGACTTCTAAGGAGACAGTTATGTCAGGCTCCTGTGAGCATGCACTTCCTGGCATCCACATCAGCGTCTACCTCTGGGATGGATACCCAGGTGGAACAGTCTTCAGATGGCCCCTCCTTCAGTTTCTGTCCCACACTTTGTCTCCACATTTGCTCCCATGGTTATCATTCTCTGTGCTACATTGCATTGCAAATATGGATCACCCACCTCGTATTCAGTGTTTGCTACATCATCATGCTCTGGCACTGTGTCTCAATTGCTCCACTTTGGAAATAAGAATATTGCATGAACCCACATAGCCGAGCACTTTTTGTATGGCAGGTACATGGAATATTTGAAACGTAAAAAGGCACAGATTCCACTTACCGAATTTAACTATTTTGATCTCTCTGTCTCTCTGTCTCTCTGTCTCTCTGTCTCTCTCTCTCTCTCTCTCTCTCTCTCTCTCTCTCACACACACACACACACACACACACACACACACACATACAGAGGTGTTCACAAGCACACACACCTTCACCTGTCTGTATCCTAAGTTTGGTAGAGGATTCTCCTTAAATCCTTAAATTAAAATGGCCATCTGTGAATAAAACTCTTTATGTTCCCAATATAGGAGGTTGCACTGGCTCTTACCTCAGCTGTAAGCTCCTCTTTCACCACCACATCATAGCCCAAGTCTTCAAGAAGGCCTTTCATGCCAATGATGTCAAAGTTAGCCCCATACCTCAGTGATAGATGTTTGAACTCTGTATTGCATATGATAAGAGCTTTTCGAGTACGGCCATTGGCCTCCTTTATTGGGTAAATCTGTATAAAAGAGACAATGAATTTGTCTTTCTTGAGTTTTTTTTGAAGGTCTATTTGACTATAATAAGCATTGCTTTATTAAGGTCTCATATAGCTTCCTTTTCCCTCAAACTATAACTGAAAGATGCTATTTGTGTCCTTCTCAAGGGCTAAAGACAGAACTAGAATATAACTGGAATAGTTACACATAAGTCTTGAGAAACTCAGGATAATTACTACTTTCTTCTCTAGTTTACTAGCAGCTAGTCAAATTTCCATGGAATGTAAGGTTAGTTTAGCTATAAAATCCAAAGATATTATCAGTTCATCTCAATAAAAGTGCATTTAGTAATATTATTATGATGCCATTTTTAGTATATCAATATTATGTTCTGTTTACTACAATAATAAACCTTCTTCAGTATGTGTGCTTTTTAAAACCAGTCTACAGATAATTACTAGTTAACTGTGTTGTTTTATAAATATTTTGATTCCATTACTACAGATAAAATTTTCATAATTCATGAATAGGAGAGAAAAATAAACTAAATGAACACCATGATTTTTATCACTGAATTAAGAAACAAATTGACTTTGTTTATAATCAAGATCATAATCTATAGCACTTATATCACCATCACTTGGGCTCAGAGGTTTAAGAAATTGTCTTTAGTATGAACAATTGTTTTCATATCTGTATTCCAACAACAAAGGACAGTACTTCTTGTGTCTTTTCTCTGCAAAACCTTGCGAACTCCTCAGGAGAACAAAGCTTGAGAGTGTCCACTGATTCTTCTGGTTCCTCCATTTCTGGATTAGCTGTAAAATACATCACATAATGTGAATCTTTCAGTCTGATTTAGAGACAGGATTTGTTGGTTGGCAGAATGGTCTGGAAGAAAACTAAATGATACATAATGATTAGTATAGTAATCAGTAGCACAGAATATTGTACAACTAAGAAAGGGAAGAGAGGTGATTGATGTGAAAAGCAGAACAGCTCAACAATGAGACCCTTAATTCTGGTAATTCTTGAGAACACCATTGTAATTTGAGATTAAACCTGACTTTTTCATACTCAACAACATTAAATTTCTGATGATTTTACTCTTAAAATCTACCTCATTCTTGTTTATTTCAGTTGTATCTCTGCCAAATATACTTACCAGAGTCTTATCTACTAGAAGATTACTTTAATTGATAGTCCAGTTTAACTTTTCTATTATCATAAAATGAAAGGAAAAACAATTAAGGAAATAATACTAGTAATATTCTTATACTCTTCGGTGCAATGTACCACAAATTTTGCCATTTCAGAATGTGTTACTATGCACAAGTGGCTCCTAGCTACTGTATTGGAGGGGAAGAAATTTTAAAACAATAGAAATTTAGATACATTTTTAATTTTTGATTCCCATAAACTGATAAGTAATCCTATTAAATTAATATAACAAGTGAGAGATTCCTCTTAGATAAGACAAAGATATAATCCTTGGCCAATAGAACTTCAAGTGCTTCTCTCTGACTAGAAGTTCTTGGCACAAATTAGTTCAGTGTGACAAATATCTTGGATTCTTCCTATCCTTCACTCTGTTTTGCCAGACCTTCAGAATTAAATCCATATGCAAATGACTAGCCAGAGCCTGGACCTATTCTAATATCTTTCTCCCCTGTGGCCTGGTCTACTGGACCAGTGCTTTCATGATGTCCTGGGATCACCCTGGAGATTACAATATAGACAAAGCCCAGGGTTCTTCAAGAGAGTGCTTTCTGTTGAACACTCAATTCAATTCAATTAAGCTCAAGAGTTTGGACATTTCTGAAATTCCTTAAAGTATTTTGAACACCTTCCTCTGATTCTGATCTTTATTGCATGCAATATTTTTAGTTTAGTTTCATCCTTGAGATTCTTTCAGTTTGTGGGAAAGCATCTAATTGACTTAATAGGAGAAGTCAGTGTTTAGCTTTACAAGTGTTCATTTCATGAAACAATGGAACATGTGCTCAGAAATACTAACTGTGTAGACAGTGCTCAGTGAATATGTAGTCCAGCAAAGAACCTTGGTTGGAAGTCAGCATTTGAGAAGTTATGTTCCTGACTTGACTATGTTTCTAGCTCTGAAACAATATGAAAGAAAATACTAGAATGCTCCCATTTTATAGATGCTAGACTGATGAGAACCACAAAATTCACAATGTGATCAACTTTAGGATTAGTGCTCCATTCTATAATTGTCAGGTGACTAGTTATTTCTCAAAATAGCTTGAACATAGGATGTAGCATTTTTGCCACGTTGGAAACTAGATCCTACCCACACGAAAGTAAAAAACACTTTCTAAAAGGTTATCTATTTTAGAGAAAAATGATACATTAGTGATACAAAGATTAGAAAATCAAAATGAGTGTTGGGCCTGAAAACAGACTAGATCATGAGCACTATGAGCTGATCACAGTCCATTCTGTTCTTACCTGCACTATGGTGGCTGCCTGGGTCCACATTAAGGAATGTCTGGAGAAGCATTTCACCCACTTTGCTGTGTTTCCTTTTCATGGCATCTACAAAGACCCAGCGCTTGTCCCTGCGTTCAGCATTGTTAAATTCTTGTTTATCTTCCTCTTTTAATTTCAATACATTGCTTTGGACCAATTTTTCTAGGTACTCCGTTAGGAATTCTTTGCCCAGCTTTTCCAGTACTTTAAGTGGTTTGTCAGGGTGGTTGTTTTCTGTCAGAGACAAAAGACTTGTTCAACTACAAGCCAGGTAGAGCTTGTACTCACCTTGGATAGTCTTTGCGATTTAACAACATTTCTGAAAACAAGCTCCCTTTTCCCATTAACCAAGAAGCTACATGCCAATTTCTTTGTACATGGAGAAATGGGTCAACCTTGCAAGTTTATAGCAGACTATGTTTATTAGGGCATCACTACACAGGCTTTTTGGTAGCTGCTTCTCTTTATTATATAGCATTGCTCATTCATTGGCTTTATTTTTACCAATTTCTTGGTCAGTCCTGAAGAGACAATGATTCACCCAAAATGTGTGTTTTGGGGGGAAGGCAAAGCTCTTGTCAAGATAGGAAATTCTTCTCATTAGTCTATATATAGAGTCACTCCTTTGTGTTTAGTTCAGTTAAAGCAGTATGCTTTTATTCTAGTATAGCAAAATTACGAGTCAATATATTACTCCTTAGGATGATTAAATTTTTATAGGGTAGTAAGTAAAATAGAGGTATCAAATCATCATTTTTAATTTTAGCTCTAAAGATAAGACTTAAGCATGGAGTGTATGGAAAGACAGAATATTTAAGCAATTCTTACTTAACTTTACCACATTAATTACTTAATGACAATGTCAAAATAACTTTCACATCAAAATGGCATAATCAAATAATATTTATCTACATAGTAAACAAGGACTTTGGCCCAGATCATAGTGCTTATTTACTTTACTGTCTTGTATGTTCTTTTCAGCATTTGCTTGGCATTTATTATGAAAAAAAGCCACATAGAAATTATAAAGCATGAAAAATTACCTAATATCAGTTAACCCAATAGGTATAACATTACTTATGCACTTATGACTAAATGTGGAAGCATTCACCACCTAAAAAACAATAAAAGACAGTAGCAAAAACATTGTGAGGTACAAATCTGTACACTAAGGTTTATATATATATTAATATAACAGACCTTCACAGTAAGCATATACAGTAATAATTATTACTTATTTCATGATCATCACAACTAAATATGAGATAATATCAGTTAACAAGTTACTATAAAATATACAAATTAAGATAATACATATTCAACCATGACATAGACTCTATAATGATAATAATTTGCTGATTTGCCATTGAACCAATTATTTTATGAATGTTTTCCCTATGATATCACAATAACAATTTTGGTGAAAAGGATATTAGTAAGATGTACAACCTATACACAGAGAACTTAGCTATTGATTGAACAAATCATAAAAATAGTATAAATTAAAAAGAACATAGTAGTTCACATATTAGAGACATTCTTTTAAAATAGCATGTGCTGCTCCATGTCATTTGGTGAAGAGATCCTTGAAAGCATACTAATATGATGTTTCAGGACACAGAAAGGAAAACAAAATGTTTGGTTAAAGTGTTCATACTATTTAGAAGAGATGAAGAGATGTTGGTCTTGGATTATAGTCTATAAATATCATCTGTCAGAGTTTGATAATGTAGAACTCAGGTTCATGTTGAAATATCTACTCTACCTAAGCTCTGTACTCTGTTATAGTAATTTGTATATTCCGAAAAAGGAAAGTGCTGAATGGTTGATCAATGGTAGTAGGTAATAAAGAAATTGATAACATAACAAATTATATATGTATATATATATATATGGGGGGGGCATGCATATGTATGTATGTATGTATGTATGTATGTATGTATAAATTTGCCATGGATAATGTCATATTCAATTGTCACAAATAACATAATTACTACTGTGATCAGAAATAAGTTACCCTTTATACTTTTGTTCCATAAAATATTGAAAATTCTAGAAATCAGAAAAAATGAAAGCAGCTGATTCTAGGGAGACAGAAAGAAGGTCTAACAGGAGCTTCAAACATTTACTAAAGCTATAGAAACTAATAGGTGTAATGATATATGCATCTGAATTTTCACACTTGGAAAATAGAGACAGAAGAATGGCTATAAATGTGAGGCCAGCCTTGGATATATAGGGATATATATAAGTTTCAACAAGCTTACCAGGTAATGACAATAAAAATGAACTACTTATTCTAATAGTAGATCATATGACCTAAAACTTAGCTTTCTCCAATGGAGTCTCATTGGATATACAAACCACACTTAAGAGTAGTAACATGTCCAGCTGTTAATGTCTAATACAAAATAAATTAGAGTGCATGTATGAAGACATTTTGTTTCATATTGCTTTTTTGCATTACTTGTATTTTGATTATATATTATGGTTTTTAATATTATTTTATATTAGTTTTATTTGTGTGTGTGTATGGTTTTTGTGCTTCTATTTTTTTCTAGTTTGATTTATTTTGCTTGCCTTTTGGGGGGGTGTTTTGTTTGTATTTTTGATGGAGAGAGAGAGCGAGAGAGAGAGTGAGAGAAAGAGGAGTTGTGTAGGTGGTTAAGTAGGTATGATCAGGTAGAGGTTGAAGCAATGAAAACATTGATCAGAATATATTATATGAAAATTCTCAATAGAAAGATAAAAATATTCAAAATAAAAATGCTACCTGTTCTATGATACTAAGTGTCTGAAAAGTAACTCAAAAACTAAATTCCAATAAAAATAGCTACAAAAATTGGCACAAAAATGAATTTGTCCAAGGAAGTGAAAGATACATACAATGATAATTAAAGTTCATTAAATTAAATTTCTGATACATATTAGAAAAGAAATTAAATATTATTTATAAATGGAAGGATACCCTGTGTTTGTGGAATGAAAGTGGTAAAATTATTTAAAATAGCCACAACACCTAAGCAGACTATAATTTCAATGGAATATCTATCAAAAATCAAATCATATTTTAATAAAAGTAGAAAGAAAACATTAAAATTCACACTATACCACATTGTAAAACTCAAAATACATATATGTATGTAACAGAAATTAAGGGAAAAAAGAGGCAGTGGGTTTGAAAGAGAACAAAAAGAGTTAGCTCACATGGATGGGTGAGGAAGCAAGGAGAGATAGAGGACTTGGAGGGAGGAAAGGAAATGGGAAAATGATGTAGTTTTGTCATAATCAAAATCAAAATAGACTAAGACATCTTGACTAAAACATTAAATGTGAAGGGAAGGCATGCTATGTAACCACAAAGTGAAAATAATTAAAGTGAAATGAGGCCTACAGAGAAGCCACCCAGAAAGCCTGTATGATAGTGTGGAATTATAGCCAAAGATTTGACTCAGTTACTTTTCAATCAAAGCACTGCGAACCTGAGATCTAGAAAGATTGCCTCTTCAATAAATATTATTAGGAAAATTATATATATACTTGTAGAGGAAAATTAGTTCTATATCTCAGACCAAACAAAAAGAAAAGTATCTCAATAATTAAAGTTTAGACCAGTAATTATGTAACACTGTAAAAACACAGAGGGAATTTCCATTTACATTACACTGTGCTATGATTTTTACCCTAATGACCTTAAAAATAGTTAAGCAAAATTAATGTCAATCAACAACAAATAAATGAGTAAAAACAACAAAGCAACCAAGCTGAAGCCAAAGGAAACAATGAGTGAACAGAGAGCTTGTGGAATTGTAGAACAGATTTCCAATCTGTGAAGCTAATACCTTGATTGTGTAAGAGAGCCAACCTACTTAATAGCTTTAGTAGCAAGAATACAGAGTAACAACATAATGACAGGAACTGAGCAGATAAATTTACAGAAAAGCACAGGTAGCCAGTATGTATGTACAAACAAACAAACAAACAAACAGTAATTCTAATTATCAGGAAATGAATATTAAAACCACAGTAAGATATCATCTGATGTCTAACAGAATGAGCATTATTAAAATGACACAAAATTGTATAGTTACTATGAAAATCAACATAGCAGTTTCTCAGAAAATTGGGAATTGATCTACCTAAGATCTAGCATGACTCTTGTAACATATCTATAGGACTTTCCATCCCACCACAGGGACACTTGTTCAACTATGCTCATCACAGCTTTACTCATAAGAGCCAGAAATTGGAAACAACCTTGATATCCCTGAACTAAAAAGTGGATACAGAAAATATTGTCTATATATTTACACAATGAGGTATTCTCAGCATTTCAAAATGATGACATCATGAAATTTGCAAAAAAAAAAATAGATGGAATTGCAAAGTATCATCCAGAATGAGGCTACTCAAACACAGAAAGGCAAATATAGTATATACTCACTTATAAGTGAATATTATGTTTAGTAAAGGATAATCAGGCTACAATTCACAAACCCAGACTGGATAAGTAATAAGGTGGTCCCTAGAGGTGATGCATTGAGCTTTCTCGGAAGGGGAACTAGATTTGAAAGTGGACTAGGGGAGGGTGAGGGTGGGAATAGGAAGGATTAGGTAGAGGGAGAGAGTAATGGAGGATGAGGATACAGGAAGAGATGACTGGAATTAGAGGGCATTTGGGCAGGGGTGATTTGGAAACCTAGTGTGGTGGAAACTCCCTGGAATCTATGAGTCAGAACTACCATAGTGAGGACTCCTAGTGATAAAGTATATGGAACCTGAACATTCCATCTTCTGGCATGTATCCTGGCAAGCCTTTCAATGGTGAGAATGGGACACCAAACCAGCCACAAAACTTCGAGCTACCATCTATTCAGCCTGCAAGATTTACTGGGGCAATGATTCCACAGAACTTGTGAGAGTGACCAACAAACAACTGGTCTAATTTGAGGACCATGCCAGGAGAGGAAGCCCATGGCCCCACACTGCCTGGATGGTAAGGAACTGGAAGCTGGATAGCCAGAGACCTAGACTAAAACCGAACATGACTACGAAAAGAGGGGAAAAAAATCAATGAAATGATTCCTAATGATGTTCTCGGCTACCCTCATAGATCTGGTGACTAATCCAGTCATCTTTAGAGAAGCTATCTCGGGCAGTTGATGGGAACAGATGCAGAAACCCATAGCCAAACAATAGGTGGAGATAGAGCCTAGGTTGAAGGTCTTCATTGGTTCCCTCCCTTCAGAGTTTGGAAAGTTCCTTGAAATGGGGGAAGATTATGGGAACCAGAAGGGAGAAAAGAAGTGACAGAATCAACTAAATAGGGCTCAAAGGTGTTCACAGAGGCCAATATTAGCTATCAGAGTCTGTATGGGTCTGCACTTGGTCTTCTGCATATACAATTATTGGCTTTGTGTTTTGGGGTGTTCCTGATAGTATGAGTAGGGATGTCTCTGAATCTTTTGCCTGCTTTTAGGATCCATTCTCATCTATCAGGCTGCTTTGCCCAGCCTTGATGTGAAGATTTGTGCTAATCTCATTCTATTTTGCTAGGCCATGTTTGGTTGATGTCCTTTGGAGGCCTGTTCTTTCCTGAGGGGAGATTCAGAGACAGAGTTGATTTAAGGGGAAGGGGAAGGGGAAGTGATAGGGAGAACAGGGAGGAGTGGAAGGAGGGAAAGCTATGGTCAAGATGTATTGTATAAGAAAGGAATAAATAAAATTTAAAAAGAAAGACACAAGGCTAGTGTTGTAGAGTATGCTTAGGAAGTGAGCCTTTGTACACTATTGGTGGAAGTATAAACAAGTACTTCCATTAGAATAATAAAAAGGATTCATAGAGATTCTTCGGAAATAATATATAACTACCTTGGATCAATAAAATCTACACCTGATTATATTCTCTGTATGAAATAAGGATCATGGATGAATAACTACTTAATGTAGTATTGTTTCATTAGCCATGTTTGAGGATACTTGAGTGGATAAGGAAAAGAACATAGATAGGTATAGATACAGATTATATAGATACAGATAGGGATGATATAGATACTGATTGATTAGATATAGATAGATTGGATATAGATTAGATATAGATTAGATATAGATATGCATAGCTCTAGGTATAGATATAGTGTTTTTACATTTATAAAACTTACTCTCTTAAATGAAGTTCTGACATTTGTTAATATATTGATGAAATTGTAGGACATCGTGTTAGGTGTAGTAAACCAAGCTATGCACACAAATCTAAAATACAGCATTATCTTACTTATATGTGGCATCTAAACTGTTACAGCCAAGAAAAGAGAAGAAAGGTGGAGTAGGGAAATAGCTTAGAGAGCAGCTGCTGAAAAGAAGCCACCGTTCTCTAGATTGGATACATTCCATAGCTTCTCTAGACAACAGTGACTGTAGTTCATAATGATGTGTCATATTGTTGTATCTTAGAGAATTAAAATGTTATGAATATTTACATGGATAAGAAAACTATACTTAGTTTTGTCTAGTATTATTCAATTTCTCATTCCTATTATGTAATTATCTGTTATTTCAATCTCATAACCCATCAGAAGATGGCATGCCAGCTTATCAGGAAGCAGGCCACAGGTGTGAATTTAATTTAGTGACTATGCCATTTGTCATATGGCAGTTTTACTCTTAATTGAAACATTCCATCTAGAAGGAATGGAGAGGTTTAAAGGGATTAATGTCCCTTCTGAATGTCGCATATCTAAGGGGATGGGAACTTGGAAGATATTCAAGATTTCCAGTAAGATTAAACATCTGCTGTGATGGAAGGAGACTCTGTCCAGCAGAATAAAAGCGAAGAGAGTCTCACTGTAGTGTCCTGCACGCAGTGCAAAGCTCCAGATTTGCTGCTTTCACGAGTCATCACCCATGATGACATGAGGTTTTTAGTGATACAGCTGTGTTTGAGTCATCCCTGCTTCTTGTAAGTAACCTCAATAAAAACTCAAGTTCATGCCATTTGATTTTGGTGTAAAAGTTACTTTAGTATGTTGTGGTTTTCCTTTTTCTGGTGAGCAGATGTGTGTGTTGTGTGCTCCAAGAAAATTCTGTCAACAACCTAACCCCTGTCCTCAACAAATTTCTTACTGATATCATGAGAGATAAGCCATCCTAGAGCTTAAGTTAAACACTGGACAATGAGACATAGAGCACATAGAGAGAACTACATTCCAGTGAGAATCAAAGGTGTAGAAAAACACAGTAGAAGGTAGTCACCTATGTTCCTGAGTAAAAAACTATAGTAATAGATATCTAAAATGTTAAAACTGAGAACAAATTTACTGTAAATCCTAAACATAGGAATATATATATATATCTGTTCTAAACAAGCTGTAGAATTGTCCATAGATATCTGAAGTCTCTTTAAGATTTAACTAATCAGGGTGAGGGCAGAGTAGTGGCCTGAATCCTTCTTAATGACTTCTTTAATTATAATAATTAAAAACCACAGAAACCATCTATCTCCACATACACATTTTGAGAATCAGGCCAAAGAACCAAAAAGATGCATTTGAACACTTGCTACCAAAACACCAAGTGATTTTTTAGTCCTGTGCCTTTTGAGCTTCTGAGTGTAAGAAGGGTGCATGATTTGAAAGGAATGCCAAGGATGGAACAGAAGCCTAAGCCCTGGAAAGGAAGATATGAGTCAAAACATTGTGATAGGAATTCAAGAATGAGTTACAACAGACTTGATTTTAGCAGAAGCAGAGAGCTAGCAAAAAAAAAAAAAATGGAATCATTTAAAATGGAAAAAGAGAGTAAAACTAGGCTTGGGAAATGAGTGGTGACTTCAAGTATGCGCCAATTAGCATATTGGGAAAATAAAACAGTTTTAGAGTTCATCACAGACTTGTAGAGCTGTCTCATATTGTTATTCTAGCTTTACTTTTCTTCTTTGATTTCCAAAAAGGAAAATAAGGGATCAAGTTCTTTGTGGCTCAAAGCTGCATATACCTCAGCATCTCCACAATTCCTGAAACACAGTAGCTTCCGGCTCCACAGTAATCAGACTTCTATGCTCTAACCCCACAGCTTTTTTGTTTTTTTTTTTGTTTGTTTTTTTAATTTTTTTGCTGTCCCAATGCTATGGATAGACTATATTCTAGGACTTAAGTCATAGTACCTATTCAAAATAAACCCCCAGACTTACCAGCCATGAGAAAAAGCCTCAGTTCATTTGCACCGTGCAGACAGCTTCTTAGAGTAAAACGAAAGTTACTGGGCATTTCCTTAGCATAGGGGGGCGGGGACTTCCAGGAGATGATGAAAGGGCTGCTCAGAAAGTATCAGCTGCTATGGGGAATTCCCTGTAATGGCCTGCTTTTTCCTGCACTCTAGTCCTTCCTCTTGGGAACAAACAAACAAAGCTACATCAGCTGCAAAAATAGAAGAAAAAAATAAAAAATTAAATTAAATTAAAAAAAACTGTCATGGTGAAGTCCCCACACTTTTAAGGGCTTTGCCTTTGCATTTTCTCTACTTTTCAAGGCCTCAGTAAGACACACAGTACTGCTTTTTTTCTCCTCTGACTTTTCAGTAACTCGAACTTTGCTTTCTAAAACATCTGTTCTAAGTCAATGAAATTTAACAGTCTCATTTCTACAGGAGAATTAAGTAATTGTTTCCTACTTCAGTGTGTTGATCAAGGTAGTACAGCCTTTCTATACATATTCCTACAGACTTTGCCTTTTATTAGACATAGTTCAGAGCAAGCGTTTTGTGTCCCCAGAATACATTTCATTATCTGTGCAAGGATATCTTTATGTATAAATTTTTGCTGAGAGTGATGTATTACCACTACTGGTTGTTATCCCCTCAACAAAGACTGCTTAGAGAAACAGTTGCAGGCTGCAAGAGAATGAACGCATTATCACATGATCTCAGAAGAGAGGTATATCAGGGGAATGGTTAGAGAAAGGGGGAAAGACAAATGCTGCAATGTGTTCAACTTTGAGCCTTTGGATAACGCTGGATTAAATATGCAGGATTAGAATGGCTCATGTGGAAGTGTCCATCTTCAGCTCCTCCTGCACTTAACAAATACTGTTGAGGGAATAGATAAAGTAATGCCACTACCATCCACCTTCTCAGTGTCGTGCTTGTCTGATAATTGTTCCCTGGTTGTTGGTGGCGCTCACTGTTTTATGGTCTCAATCAGAGTGTGAAATTTTAATCTTTGATCCATGAGGTTTTGAATCTATGAAGCATAATATCACATATAAATTGCTTTGTTCTAGTCAAAGCTTCCAGAGTAATAAGTAAATACTCCATTTGAGATACCATTTATTATTTGGGCTATCCTTGTTTCAGTTATACTTTATACATCTCTTCTGCTGACCACTAAATTCTTAGAATTCAGAAACCTGTGGTGTCCGTATGACTATAAGAAAAGGCAGCAAATGATATCTTAAAAGAAATAATGGCACTCATCCAGTTCTGCATTCAAGAATCAGGTCTAAGAACTCTGCTGATGCTCTGGCTACTAAGGGATTCTGGGAGACAGGCAGTTAACAGTCTTCAGTTGTGTTTCCATGAAGGTTTCTACCAGACTCCAGTGGACATTCCATTTTCATGATTATACTAGCAATTCTGCCTAAACTCAGTGGATCTCAAAAACAAACAAAAAATATGGATGTTTTGATGGGAATTGTAAATAGGAGAATAATTGTACTATATGGAAGAATACTATAGAGGATATGAGGTTATAGTAATCAGAATGCATTTTATACATGTGTAAAATTTTCAAACAATAAATTCAATAATAGTTGATGTAAGTTATTCTTATGCGTTTTGAAAATTAAATAAAGAAACATCAAATAGTTACAGCAGCAACAAATAAGATAGCCTTTCAGTTTTGTTTTGTTTTAAGATTTATTGCATAATTTAGAGTATTATTGGCTTCTTATTGGCATGATTCCAAGCACAGGTACATAAGAATGAACTCCTGACTTCCACATCAGCATCTACCTTTGGTGACTGCACATGGGATGGATACTCAGGTGGAAAGGTCTTCAGACGGCCCCTCCTTCAGTTTTTGTCCCTCGCTTTGTCTCCATATTTGCTCCCTTGAGTATTTTGTTGCTCCTTCTAAGAAGGGCCGAATCACCCCCACTTGGTCTTCATTCTTTATGGACTTCATGTGGCCTGTGAGTTGCATCTTGGGCATTTTATGTGGAAGTCAGGAAGTGCATGCTGATAAGAGCCTGATATGAATGTCTCCTCAGAGGTCTTCAAGAGTCTGACATATTCAGAGGCAGATGCTCACAACTAGCCATTGAAGTGATCATGGGGTTCTCAATGGAGGAGTTAGAGTGAAGACTGAAGGAGCTGAAAGGATTTGTGGCCCCAAGAGGAGAGCAACAATACCAACCAACCACAGCTCCCAGGGTCTAAACCACCAGCCTGGGAGCACTTATGGAGGGATCCAGGGCCTTAGCTGAATATATAAGAGTGGAGGGCCCTGCTGGGCACAGATGGAAGATGAGATCCTTGACCTCATGAAGGCTGGACGCCCCAGGGGGTGGGAGTTTTGAGGGTGGGGAGGTGGGAGTGGGGGGGTAGATAGAGGTTACATCCACAAAGAAGAAGGAGGAGGTGTGAGGGGATTGGGGGTTCCTGGGTGGGTGGGGGATGGGGTAAGGGGACAACATATGAAATGTAAATAAAACATCCAATAAAAAAAAAAAAGAATGAACTCCTGAATTCCTATAGAAAAGAGAAATTAAAAAAACATAAGCATTCTGCTGAGATCTGTGCATAATATAGTATCACACTGTAATGCTAGTATACACACTCAAAACAGAGAAGAACCCAAGACATGGGTAAGTGTTTATCCTACTGAGATAAAATGTAGACATATAGAACATAGGCCTCTCAAAATTTTGTTTCATAACAGCCAACTCTGAGAATGTTAAGAAAAATCAAAGTGCTTTGTAAACTACTGAAAATATGGTGTTCCTTCAGTCTGTCCCTGATTTCTCCATATATTACACCAGATGTAAAAACATAGGTTGGGAACAGTTTTATTACTCTTCAGTGGTCTTCATCCAACCTTCCCCTATTGTGCATACATACATACATACATACACACACACACACACACACATGCACACACACACATACATACATACATACATACACTCATGCACGCACATATGCACACAAGTGTACAAAGATATTGGTATGGCATACTTATTTTAATGTCCTTGGAAGAGGTAGAAACGTTTTGTCAGGGTCAACCTTTCAGTGGTAGGCATCTGTAGCCTAGATTCTGGTTGTTCGAATGAAAATCGAACCTAGAAGTAAATGAAAGGTTTATAGCCATAATTTTCAGAGAGTTAGATCTCAACTCAAGATGGACAAAGACTGCACTGACTAGCATGACAATAAATAGTAAAACAATAACTTATGGCATTTGTAAGAATCAAAGTTACGAGATAATTTCCCGGACTATTAAATTCTCTTGTTGTAGTTGACAAATATGATAGGCACAGAGATACTAGATTATGCTCCATATTCTAGCAAGGTAAGGATATAATTAATATATATGATTATTTCTTAAGGCTCCTGATCATAAAATATTGGCACCATGTATGGATAGCCCTTTTGAAAGAATGACAAACATGCCCAGAACTTTTCCATTAGAAGCAATTTGAGGAGCCAAAGACTAGGGAAATAGAATTGATAAAGCATCTAGAGCCCTACCTTTCGGAAAATGTCCTCCAAGTCACAAGACCAGGCATAGTCCCTCATGTGTTTGATGAGTGACTCAATGAAACGAGAGCCTCGGACAGGATGTCTCCAAGACACACTATCTGTGAATAAAGTACATTCTGATTCTTAGAATAAATCTAACCCTTGATACAGATCCAGCCTTTCAACTCTAGGTGGACACATTATAGTGGTTATACTGTATTCTATATACTGCCTGCTATTTTTTTCAGTGTATACAAAGTTCAATGAGTAGATTTTCCCTCTTACTCAAGTTGGTTTCTGTAAACAATGCAGATATTCAGACAGTGTAGCTCCTGATTTCAAGAAGGTAAAAATCTAATAGAGAGTTAGGCTGACTACAGAAGGGAATGTAATTAGGTTTGGGAGAATAAGTATTTGAGTGTGTGTCTCCAGGATTCAATGTAATAAATTTGATAAAAGTTCATTGTACATTTTTAAATGCAATGTTCTTAACTGTAAGATGAGGATAATTATTCCAAAAAAAATGAGATAATTGAAGAATAGATGACACACAACAAATATCTAAGCAAGTTAAAGGAAATGGAAAGGAGTGGAAGCAGGTATCTCTGAACGCACCTTTCACATTGAAATGAATAATAAAAGGCCAGGTTACTTTCATAAAAGTCCTACTGTATGATTATACTTTATATAAGCAAAGGCAGCTGGGTTTGATAGTGGAAGAGTAGAATCTGAATCATTTATAAAGAATAGTGAAGAAGACAAAAGAAAAGGAGACAGAATTCAGCTGGTGGATAGCAAGAATGTAGAAGAATCTAGAACCGGAGATCGATGTATGGTGCAAGACAAAAGGAAATTATTTAAAGGAACAGTTACATCTAATAATAAAGCTAGCTGCATTCTTAAGCTGGAAACCAGTGGATGCTTTGGTTTGTTATTTTTAAATTAAATACATGTATTCTTTGATGATTTCTTCCATGTGTAAAATGCATCTGATTATGTTTATGACTTGTTCTGTTTAAGCTCCTTCCACTCATTCACCAGCCTCTCTCCCTTATATGTCTCTTTCTTGTATGCATGTCTTTTGTATTTTTAGTGATTCACTAAGTATAATTAGGACTGTCCAAGTGACCATGAGTATGAAACCATGTAATAGAGTCTCATGGGCTTACTAACTGATGTATTTCTTCAGATGACTATCCATCTTCCAGAATTTATCAGTAGCCAATAGTTCAGTTAGGCCCTATGGACTCAGAATGTATCCATAGCCTGTGATTTTATCATTCAAAGCAAAAATATCTGGAGTGTGAAACCATAGTCAGTAATATAATTTATAAGCTATTTAATTAGATGTGAGACCTTAAGGACATATTTGAGTAAAAGAATATAGACCTCAAAAATATGTAAACTTCAGGAAATAAAAGAAACAAATGAGTTTTAATTAAGCCTTAACATAGTAAGTAACACGTTAAAATTCAAACCTTAGTAAGAGGAACTTAATGTGAATGTTTTAGGGATTCTTCAATATTTCACAAATAGCACCTTATCTTGCCACAATGACAGTATATTTGCATATATTGGTGAGAAATTTGAAGAAATTTCAGCATGAGGAAACAATTAGACTTAATATTAGATATGATAAATGAAAATACAAGAATGTAATCGGAATATACCAGTTAGCATACATTTGAGTTACTTACAAATGTTTGTTTTAATGTATAAAATGTCTCACATTAAAACTTACTTATCCTCTAATATGTACCATAAGTGAGCTGGCCTGTATCTATGCTCCCAACTCCTCAGAGGAACACTGGGATTACAGATGAATGTCGAGATTTTCATGGGCCCTGAGGATCTCAGATTAAGTGACCAATCTTTCTGTCTCCATATTCCAATCATCAAGATTCTGTAAATACTTGATGCCTGTGTACAGTGATGTTCTAACTAAGCTAGTGATGTACACCTTTAAGATTCTATATAACTTTAGGGAGGATGTTTACCTATGTAATTCTATATTATCTCTCATAGTTTTAAAAGAACTATCATGCAGCATGAAGAGTTCACTAATTCAGAAAAAAGACATGTATATCTTGTCTGTGTGTATAAGGGGGTTTGGATATGAAGTTTAAAAATGGTCTTAAAAATCTTATGTAATGTTATGTATGGAGTCCCTCTTTTTGTAATAGAGACAAAAGCAATCTGTATTAAAACCCTTTACCTGGTGTTGAAGAGTAGAAAGCAATAAAATCTTTCTCTATATGGGCCTTCTTAATGCCATCATCTTCAAAAATTGCATCTGCTAAGAATTCCTTTTCAGAGTCTTTTACTGAGTCACTTAACAAAACCACTCCTTCTTTCTCTGGAAAACCAAAAGTGATTTCATATTACAAACAATTTTTCAAGGAAATTACTGTTGTCTTGAAACTTCTCTTAAACCCTATTTCTAAACTTATTAGTTTGTCTTTTATTAATATATGTATGTGTTTGTTTATGAATATGAATACACTTATATGTATAAAATGTTTGTTGTAAGCTATGTCTCAACAATTCCTTTTATCCTTAATTATTTTTGCAATAATATGCGAAGATCAATATGTATGCATTGATCATTAATATCAATACTCTCTAGTAAAAAAATGAAGCAAGTATTTACCAATTTGATCTAAAATCCATAGAATACATGAGTGGTAAAATAGATGTTTGATATTTAGGAATCAACACCCAAACACTGAACAGTACTGTCTATAAATAATAAAGTCTCAATGAGAATGCCCTGTTATTTTAAACCATCAGTACTCACCTCCACGGCATGCCTGAATAATGATCACCTTGGGCTTGTCTTTCAAGCTTGGGCACTGTGAAGTGTTCATCATTTGAAAGATTGTGTCAAACTTTAAAATATCTGCAACTTCATTAGAGTACGTGATCCCACATATTCCCTCTTGAATACCATGAGACATGAATACTAGGAAAGTACTGTCAGCAGTCGTGTGCTCTTTGCAGGCAGCAAACTCTTTCACCTCTTTCACCATCTCCTGTAAGAGACAAAACCAGTGATTTTACATTGTGACTTCACCAGGGACAGTAAAAGGAGTCCTTCAATAAATACATAAAAGTCAGTGACATGGAAATAAAAATTTCTAATTTTCAATTTTATATAAAGCAAGGCTATAAAATCATAGGAAGTCATCCTGAAATTATTGAGCTGATAGAAACATTTTGCAGTTAGATGTTGCATGAGAACTTGACTAAACCATGTTTGCATTTGACAGGCATAGATAATATTCAGTGGCTAGTCACTAAAGAATATCACCAGTGTAAAACTAGCAAAACATCAGTCTTTAGCTTCTCTAACATTTTTTCTAGCATTACCTAAGGGAAAGAAAGACATGGGCACTGTTTCCATATCTTGAGAATTCTTACCCGAGCTGTGAGATTTATTTTCTCTTTCACAGAATACCCCAGATCCTCTAACAGCAACTTCATTTCTCTGAGGTCCACATCAGCTCCGACCCTCCGAGAAAGGTGTTGAAACTCTATGTTGCAGATAATGAGGGCAAGACGTGATGTATTCATTACTGGATAAATCTATATGAAAAGCAGATTGAATGGACAGCGCTGTTTAATTCATTATCTATTTTATGTGCTTATGACAGTTCCTAATTTCCTTCTCTTAATCCTTTCAAGAAACCAACCTTACTCAAGTTAGAATAAGAATAGGGAGAAAACTGAGTCTTAATTTATGAAAGCTAGTGGAGTCTGTGAAACACTAGGTGAGTTCTGAGAATCTGACTGTAATTTTGAAAGTGAAATTTTTTAAAAAATGAAGGAAATTTGTAGCTAGAATCTGTAAATTGTAAAATTTCATTCTTTTTTGGGTGTGTGTGTGTCATTGACTGTAGACCTAAGAGCTGCTTCACATCTGACTTTGGTTTCTAATCTCTAAATTTGGGACATTGCAATGAACATGACTATGACACAGAACCACCACCCTCCAGGATGGGCTCAGAATTCTTCAGCTTGTTCCATCCTGGATTCTGAACACAGCACCTCTGAAGGATTTTCTTTCTGGATTTTTTCTAAAGAACAAAGCTTGAGGCTTCCACTCAGTCCTGGAAGTGTACCGCCTTCTTTTTTATGTTCTTCTTTTGTTTCTATAAGAGATGAAAAATACCATAAGTGCATTCAACTCTGATGCTCTCAAACCCACTCCCTTACAGCTTTAGCTGTAGACAGATGAGGGCAACCCTGAGTTAATTATCACACTGTAGAACAAAATACAGATCACTGTTAATGGAACACATTCAAAGCCAGACATCCCCAGTGATGTAATGGGGGATCTGCTTTTGGATTAGTATTTTGACTAGTACATTTTAGTATTATTACTAAAATATTAAATATACTAAAATTTATTAAATAAATATATTTTAAGTAAATATATTTATTTTATTAAATAAATAAATTTTAATGTATTAAAATATTAGTATATTTCAGGTAAAAACAAAGCAAGTAATATTAAAATGTTTAATATTTATTTTAGAAAGAATTTGAGCCTAGGAGAAAATTTTAAGTAGTGAGGGTGGATAGAAAATAATTCTTATGTGATTATAGTAATAATTTTAAAAACACGTTTACCTATTTTTTTAAAAAAAAATTATACACAACAGTAGGCATCAAGTACTTTATAAAAATGATCATCTGACCCAGCATCCCAGCATCACTTTCTGTTGTGTTTGCATATTAACCAAAGAAGGAACAACATTGAATATGTGAACTAGAAGGAAAGTGAGGTAGAGTAGAATGGTAAATGATACTTAATTTACAAATTTTGTGAATTGATGTCACTCACTATTGACTATCTCTAAAAAACTGTTTTCATGGTTTATGTCAGTAGTTCCTGAGGCTTCTTGGGTTTTTTTTTTTTTTTTTGTATTCCAAGTTTAGTACCATCAAACAAGGTGATGTACTTCTAAATGATTTGATCTAAACTTTGTATATTTCAAAATAGAAATAATTTATTAGGTACCTGGACAATAGAAATTAAGCAATTAAAACAGACAGAATTTAACTAATTATAAAAGGAATTTAGATAAATTGTTGTGTATTTAGCAAGTTGAACAAACTCACAAAAATGGGTTGGTTGTCAAAAAGAATACACGCTACTTAGAATTAGTATACAGAAAAAAATGTGAAAATATTCATTAATTGGTAAAAGAAGTCTTGCTCTGAACAAATATATCTAAAGCAACAACAAACTAAACAAATATTTATTTACACTAGAGATTTTTTAAAATAATACAATAAATATTGAGTTATATGGGAATGTTACATGAAATGAAATATCTGAGAAAATACATGGATTAATAACCATTAGTTGATCCATTAGGATAAATGATTTTTGTAAACACTTGACTTTCTGACCTGGGGAGGAAGGTTTGTCTTCTAGAAGATATTATTTCAGAACTATGGTGGAAAACTGCTCTTGTAACATGCATCTGTATTTATTCTTAAGAAAAAAATGAACTTACTCAAAAGTAACATTATTAAAAAGGGGTGTGGTTTGTGCTGACTGCCTCAGCTTCTATAATCTAGAGGGACCATTTCAATGCAGACCGTTCCAATCAATCTGCAGGGTTTTGTCATTTGCAAAATAAATATTTTCTGTGGTAATTCTATGTTGTGTGAAATGAAGCTTATGTTTGCTTTTTATTTGTAGGAAAAGTTGACTGTACACTCTCAGATTCTGTACTCAGTGTCTGTAGGATGCCGTCACCGTGGACCGTCAAGCTGTCATTGTTACCATCACTCCAGAACGTATCCTGTCTGAGTCATCAGCTGTATCCCATAGAAGTCACACATGTGTTTGGTGTGTGACACATCTAAGCTGAGCTTACAAAGCCTTCCACAAATAATCTTCTCACATTCATTGCAATGTCTTTTACAGAATAACTGTAAGCATATTTCTGTTAGCTCTGTTGACTGTAGGTGTGAGACACAATGTGGAAGATGTCTGGCATGTAAGAGAGCTCCTTGCTCATTGAGAATGACTATTTTATAGTCATCATGAATAATAAACAGCCTTCTACCATGTAAGAACAAAGGTGAATATTGACTTTCTTACTGCATTCAATGTTGTCTTAAAATGAATTTGTATTATTGTTACTATGACTGAAGTGGTGGCAACTTTAACTTAGTGATAGCTTTATTACTAATTATACTTTTTTATTTTAAATAATATTTACGCAAGTTCAATTCAGTCGGGAAGTATAATTTGTCATATTTATTCTTGAACACTCTGTAGAATAATATCTGGAGCACAATTGGCATATGATAACTATTTTTCTTGTAATGATCAAGAAAATTAAAGCTGACATAGATGACTGTAGAGATTTCATAATTGGCAGCTATTATATGCTATGATTAACAGGTGTGAGGTAAGACGATAGAAGACTTGAGAGAGGAACTCATTAAAACCTAGCCACAGACTGAAAGTAGGTAGGAGGTGAAAGAAGCGGTTAGGCTGCATTTTTGAGTTTCAGATTTGAACAACTGCCAGTGATGATAGCATTGATTAAGAAAACTGCTAAGAGGTGGGTTGGAGAAAAATGACAAAATTACCTTTGGGGGGTGTTCAGATAAAATATCCAGAAAAAAAAATGGGAATATGTGTACTAGGCACTTGAATGGTAAGGTTTGGTACTTAACTAGGGAGATAAGACTTGGACACAGACTCAGAAAGTTTTAATATAAATACACAAGAACTGCTTTGCTCAGGAAAGATATACAGAGACTAAGAAGAAGAAAATGTAAGTTACTCATAGCACCCCCAACTTCGGTTCACCCCGTGAAGATAATGGTGAAAGAAGGTCCACTGGATATTATTCCTCTACCAGTATGTGTATCTGAAGAGGAAGGATTTCCTCCCTTAGAATCTTTAGTAGTAACAAAAGTTTCAGCTGATAGACCTGAAGAGTGACAAAGGAAATTAATTCACCATAGCAAGGTCCTATTGAGAGATTGAGATTAGCGAGACAGAGACCTATGTGTGTTACAAGAGACAAGGCAGAAGGAATAGGAATAAAGGAGCCATGAGACAGACAACAAGACCACGGACACAAAAATGGGTGTCTGGAGTTCAAGGTGAGAGAGTTGTCTTCAAACTACATAAGAAATATATCAATCAGACATTGGTTGTCCAAGTAAATAGACTCTCAACTTGGTCTAAGATGCAGAGTCTTACCTGATTGAAGTTCCAGACTTTCTGCCAGGTAGCAGTCTTCATTACAAATGTAAGTGATGAAGATTTGGCTTGCCTTGGGTCCTTTTCTAGAGACATGATCACATAGGTCTCGTGCCTTGTCCATAACAGTTCTATTTTTATGTTGTATTCCTTCCATTTCTCCCTGGTTTAACACTCTCTTCTCTAAAAGTTCATCCAGCAATCCATCTACTGTCTCTTGAGTCACAGACTCGATAAATTGCTTCCTCTTTGCCTTCAGGATCTTGTCTGTTTAAGGCACAAAGAATTCTCAAGTCAAGAAAATAGTTGCATGTTCCTTTCATTTAGTAAAGAAGGCATACTATCTTTCAGAGTGAATCAGCAAAATGTCCCTTTCACAAACATCATTTCTCCTGCTCTTGTTTTTCTATTGCTGCTCCACATTTCCCTTCAACATTACACAAAATCATAAAGTGTGAGGCACATGTACTGAGTTACCGTCTTTCTGTTAGAACTCAAGAAGCATAAACCATTTTCTTTTGCTGCAACCATCTCTGTCACTCATCCAGTTCCCTTTGTCACACTAGGGACAATTAATAGTGTAAAATAAATAAATAAATAATTGCAAAAACGATGGCAATGATGGCAAGATACAAGTAAAGCACCATTTCCTTTCTGGCCCTGGCCAGAGATTATCTTCTGTGCAGACTTCTACACAGTCTTCCCTTTGCCCAGATTCAGCTCATCTAAATAACGCAAGAAACTAGTGATGGCTTTCAGAAAAGCAAGTCCCTTTCCAAATGTCTTATTCCCAAATGAGCCCCTTTAATAACAGAGAAAACTTACCAGCCATGGCGTTTCTCCTCTACACTGCAGAGCTACTGAAACTGAAACCATATAGCTAGTTCCCTTCCAACAGGGCGTGAATGCAGATTGAGAAATAACCACAATTGCTGTGTGCGCATGTTTCTTTCTCTAATTAAACTTAGGTTTAAGTGCTCGAGTCTGGTAATGAGTCAACCATGGAAATGATCGTTCCTGAACACTTGGAAGAGCTCAGAAAAGTAAGAGAGTGAGTTTTAGTCGTCAAGAAAGAAACGGGCTGAGCGGGAAGAGAATGTAGAACTGAGGGATAAACAGGAGACAGAACAAGGAAGGCTGCCACAGTGTTTCTGCTGCAGGCTGAGACTAGAGGAGAAGATCTGTAGTCAGTATACTGTTTCCTAGCTTGGGAGGCCTGTGGACTAGCAGGGGTGCCTGTTGGAGTTGGTGCCTGCTAAATTAAGTAATGAGTAGTGGAAAAAAAGGGTAGAAGGCAGGACAGGAGAGGTTGGCTGAAGCTCCAGCTCCTGTTTCATTGCAGAGTTAGACCGACAGGATTGGACTTGGAGGAGCAGAAGCACAGGTGTGTGTCTGCTGTCCAACAACTTGCTTCCCTGGCAGGGGAGGCCTTTGAATTAGCATGGGTGCCTGCTGGGGGAAGAGGACATTGGTAGGGATGGTAAGGATACATCAAGGTAAACTGCTTGTGTCATAAACACACACACACACACACACACACACACACATACACACACACACCCCTCTTCTTAAAGGTAAAAAGAGATTATTCTTGAACTATTTTGTGTGACCAGCACCCAAGAACATAGATTTAGATTACCTCAAATTCCAAGTTCCAACATGGACACTGTTTCATAAAGTTTTTCTAGTTTTGGAGAACAAAAAAAAAAAAGATATAAATCAAGGCAAGTTTTAAAATGCATTGGCATGCTTAAAATCAGATACATTGATGTGGGGAAAAGCTTTGCTATAGTTACAAAATGTCATCTGATGTTAGTCTCAGCTTTCTGATTGTTTAAATTGCATGTTCTTCTATGTTAATAGCTTCTAAGAGGTTTTTATTTATTATCACAAGGTTAACACCTTCAGATATAGAGTGGAACAAGGCATGGCACTTCTAGAAGGCGAACATTAGTCTAAGATGAAGTAATTACCCTCTGAACCTACAAAAATTCCAACCTTTTTACAGTACAGCAATTCCAGTTGCTCTGTCCATCTTAGCAGACACAAAACCTTCTTCCAGGAGGTTTCTGTTCACATCCAGACATAGCTTCTTTTCTGGAATTTTTCCTTTACCCTTGTGATTAGATGCCTTAGTTCTTGGTTTCTTTTTTTGTTTGTTTGTTTCTTGTAACATAAATATCCAAGAAATGTAAGCTTTACTTAAATTCTTAACAAAAGAAAGCAACAGCTTCCAACTACTGGCTTTGTTTACCTATTATGAACTATATCTGCAATAGTAAAGCTGAAGCTGAGAGACAGACACTCAGGCTTCACATTCACAGTAGACACTCTAGTCTAGGAAGGAAGACAGGTATCTAGAAAACACAACTTCATTAAGCAGTTATTAGGGGAAACCCATGGCAATACACAAGCTAGGCAATGTAGAGTCAGGTGGTTAATGGACAGTTAGGACACTAGGGTATACACTTGAGGAAAGAAACAATTTATAGCACCTTGAATTATGGGTGTTGTCCTGGCTAGTTTTATACCAACTTGACACGAGCAAAAGAAAAAAGCCTCTTCACTTTGAGATAGCCTTATAAATGTTTATTGTGGAATAAGGAAATCAAGTAACCATGCTTTGCCACAATCTCAGGGTCCAAAGGTCCAAACAAAGCCCTATGTAAATCTTTACAGTGCCTAGATTAGATACATAAGCTGTTTACTTTGTTTTCAGGTGTGCTTAATAAAAGCATTTCCTTTAAACCCCAAACCACAGACAATTAATATATTATCCACAGAAAATGAATATAAATTTTAAAAATAGAATGTTAAGATTTGATAAGAAAAACCGGTATTTTGGACAGTAATTAATATGCTACCTTGTGTGAGGGATGCTGGATAAGATGCTGAATTTTGACACATAGTAAAGACTCCCTCACAGCTAGCATGAGAGGAGTGAGAACTCAAGATTTCAGTGCCTGAGCAGGTGGCTGTGGAGAAGGGACATCTGACAAAAATATGAGATGTGTGAGTGAGGGCAAGAAGAACATTATGATGAGAGAAGTAAGATTTTGATGCAAGCAGTACACCAGAGGCTTACAATGAGTGTTCCTTTATTCTGTAAGGATACTTGATGTGCAGATACTTTTCTTGTTAATCTGACTCGTTTTGAAATCCCACAGGAGACCTTCATGTGTTTTGAAGTTGCTTGCGAAGCAGTTTAGATGAGAAAGAAAGATATACCCTTCCAGGGAGGAAGTGAAACCATCCCTTTTATGGAAATCCAAAAGAAATAGAAAGGGTAGTAACAAGTTGAGTTACTGGAATTCAACAATTGCTGCTTTCTGCCTTTGAATGTAATATGACCAGGGTCTCATGTTCCGGTGTTCCAGCCTTCCTTCCACCATGATTGTGCTCCACCTTAACTGTGAGTGAAAGGAACTATTGTGTTTCTTCATTTGTTCTTTTTAGGTATTTGTCATATCATTGATAAAAGTAACAAATTTAGCAGGTAAGCTGGCAACAGAGAAATACCATTTGGATGCATGTTTAAAATATCTTAAGTGAAGTTATTTGAAATGAAATACTCATTTCAAAAGGAAGGTTCTAGTTGCAAATGAAGCTCTGACATATTTAGGAAAGGGAACTTTCTTGATTAAGGAAGCTGTGAATTAAGAAACTAAGGCAATCACTTTAAAACGTCCTCTCTTAATGTTTTAGACTTCATTTACATTGCACATATCTTGACTAGGGTTGACTAAGAGTTTCTGAACTTCAGAGAATGAGTTAGGTTGGGTAGAGGAGGTCAGATGCTCCTGCTTTGAGTCACTGTCACTACCATTATTACTGAAGAGTGGATGTCCAGTGCACATGGCTGCAACCTGGAGCCCCTCATTTGCTTTCATAGATTTGTTGAACATGAAGCCCCTCCAAAGCCTCTTTAATACTCTTTGAACTTATTTGTAATGATCATGTGATTTACATGTTCATTCAAATAATTGTAAGTTTTGTAGTGTTCATGATGTTAAGGGACAGTCATTTGCCAACTCTGCAACAGGGGTTATAATGCATATTTTCTAAATTTTCTTTTACTCAATCTCATGATTCTGAGTCCCTACAGATATTAAGAGCAATAAATATATTATATTTGGAAGCAAAATTCTCTGTTTTTGATTATGCTGCTATTGAGCATTGAGTTGGGCCTTTATAAGGTCTTATAGTTCTTTGAGGGACTGTGTGTGTACTGTGGTGTTAATGCCATTTTACACATGGGCAAATTAGGGTGAGAAAACTTCACATGGACACACAGCCTATGATTGTCCTTCCCTGAACCTAGACAGAACTCTTGATCCTGGAAATGATATCAAACCACCCTAAAAGAATTCATGTCATTAGTAAAACTTTCAACATACTGTATAGTATTTCCCAGACACATACAAATTTTCTGTCAATGATACAACCTTCTTCTATGGAATAAAATGTTGGAAATGCTCAATATTGTATTCGGCTTCAAACTACAGTGATTTTACACTGAGATTTATGGTGAGTGTCTTTGTTAGGGTTTTACTGCTCTAAACAGACACCATGATCAAGTCAACTCTTGTAAGTACAGTATTTAATTATGGTTGGTTTAGAGGTTCAGAGGGTCAGTCCATTATCACTGAGGCAGGAATATTGAGGACTCCAAACAAGCATGGTGCCCGAGGAGATGAGAGTTCTTCACCTTCATCTGAAGGCTGCTAGCAGAATACTGACTTCTAGGTAGCTAGGATGAGTGTCTTAAAGCACAGGTTCATAGTGATACAACTATTCCAACAAGGCCATACCTCCTAATAGTGCCATTACTTGAGTAAAGCATATACAAACCATCGTAGCAAGGAAGCTCAATAGAATAAGAAACACAGCAAATTTTCTTTCAGCTCCATGAAGAGCTCATCAGAAGTCCAGTGACTGAAAATCCCAGTAAATGCCTTGATCTTCATTTCTAGTACTATCCATATACTATAAATGATACTCCATGCCAGACAAAAATGAAATTGGCAGGATTTAATGAGTTAGAAACTCTCCTGAGCTTTCTAAAAGATAATACTTCAGAATATATCAATATATAGGAAAATAGAAGACAGCATAAGCAAAATTATGCTCATTTTCCTCCTAGGAAGGATGTAGATTCTTGGTCAGTCACCATTTGTACTAGCTCTTCTTATTTGTGTTCCCTAGAAAGCATGCTGAATCAGTAGCACCTGCCCACTGGAGTTGAAAGGCAGAATCAATACATTCATAATCACATATTTTGAAGACAGTCTGCTCCTGGCAAGAGGCTTTTTGGGTCTGTTGCATTCCAAATAAGGAAAGTTTGTTAACTATAGATAAGTATTTATAAATATAAATATTGTAGACCCAGATCTGAAATATATCAGAGTATCTCTTTCTCCCTCCTCTCTTTCTCTCTCTCTCTGTCTCTGTCTCTCTCTGTCTGTCTCTGTCTGTCTGTCTCTCTGTCTTTCTCTGTCTCTCTTTCTGTCTCTGTCTCTGTCTCTGTCTCTCTCTCTCTCTCTCTGTGTGTGTGTGTGTGTGTGTGTGTACAATGTTACTGATAATTCAAAATGAAGACTGGTTGGTTTCCAGGCTGCAAATCACACTGCATAAAATATCAAAGTGGAGAGATAGTATATCTTCAAGATTGTACGTGAATTGTGAATAAGGACTATCAAATGTTTGTCAGTCCCCTACAAACTATACTGATGCCAGTTTATCTTGATGGGGGTAACAATGTGAAACATAAGAAACAATATCTAGAAGAATCGAAAATTATTAGAAACAGAGAACCAACAATGATATCAATAATTGAGAGGATCTCCATGACACAGAGCAGCAGCAGAATAACTGGGAATTGCAGTGAATAGAGAAGAAAAAATAAAAAAAAATGATCCTTTTGTGTCTGACCCATGTGTTAATAAGTTTTTACAGTCATGAAAACTTAGAATCACCTGGTAAAGTCTTAATGGAGAATAATCTCAATTAAATTAGATGAAAAATATCTGTAGGCAGATGTTCTTGATTTTTAATCCTAGTTCAGTGTGAGTAGATTATTCCTGAGGCAGAGGTTCCTAAGTGGTAAAAGAGCAGAGAAAGCTAGTTTTGGAAAGCATGCTATTATGTATGCATTCATTGTTCTCTACTCTTTGACGTGGATGTCATGTGACCATCTCTCTCATGCTTCTGATGCAGTGACTCCCCTATGCTGAATTTTAACCTGGAATTCTAAGTTGAAATGAGACCTTTGTTTTCAACATTGCTTTTTGTCGTTGATACAGAAATGAAACTAATAGAATCTTTAAAGCAAAATAAGAATAAGTAATAATATGTGTTCAAGTTTAACATTATAACAAAAGGAAAAACCAGATCAGGCATTCAGTGGAGGGAATATATCCTAAACAGAAATGAATTTCACTATATAGGGAAGTCTAAGGAAGAGTTCCTGAGTGTAGCATTAACAAGGCCAAGATGTAAGTTTCCACAAGTACTATACAAAGAAGGAACAAAATACATAGCATCTATTGTCTTGTCTCTACTTGTGAGTCAACTAGGGAAGGATAAGTGATAATCTTCATGTTATTCTCAGTAGTGCCACAGACAGCTGATGTATTTGTTGCTCAAGCAACTTGTAGCTTTTAGAGGCTCTGAGATCTAGGAACTTTTCTCTATAATCCATAGCATAGCATGACATTATGCAAATGCTCACTCTTCTATCCTGTGAAACATTCATAGTGCTTACACAGGCTTCTAGCAACTAAAGTCTAGAAGCCTAATCTATGCTGTTATGCCAACCCTGTCTAGTGTCTATTTTGTTGTTACTTCAGAAAACAATCAAGCAACACTACCCTAGAGTCCTGTGACATAGTCAGATAGTGCTTTATACCCTTGCTGTATCTAAGAAACATCCAGGTGACACCATTTACCTACCTGATGAGTCATCAAAGCATGTAGGCTACCTTCCAAAATTTCTGCTTGCTTAGATCCCAGAAATCATCTGGACTGTGTATTTAGCTTCTTGACCTTCTGTACTCTGGTGAGGACATTAATCCTATCCTTGAAAATTACTGGGCTCCTCTTGAGTACATTGATGTTAGTGGCATTTGTGAGAAACTCATTAAGTAACAAGATGACAAATCCTTGCTACCAGACATGACACAGAGAAAGTGCTGAACTAAGTTTATGGGTGAAAGGGGATACTAACTATTAAACACTAGGCACCTAGCATTTGTGATTATTACCTTTATGTAATCCTTCATGTATCTATAAGACAGCAAAACATGAGAGAATTATCTTCACAGGATGTAGCACTTAGTTCTTATATTCATTTCCATGGTTGAGGGAGGCTTCAACACCAGAAAGACTGATTGATCATCATGGAGTGAAAGAATATAAAATAAGTCTCATACACAATGAAGAATGTGAAGTGAATTATACTTTAAATCTGAAATAACTTACCATTCATGTTGAACACCTTTGGTTTTCTGGCCTTTAGTGCCTTATCATAGATAAAGACATTGAAAACTGGGTTTCTTCTTCTGAGATGTCTGGCAGAATCATTAAAGTATTGAGAACTGATTTGCTATGCCCATATGTGTGGGACTGCGTAAGGGTATTCTGGTTCATGGCTGGGCATGGGCTTAGAACCACCCCCCCCCGAGACTCTACATGAGAATTGGCAGGTGTTCGGCCACGCCTCCAGAACCCAGAGTCCTGATGCGCAGTCTCGTCTCAATAGACATACATTGTTCAGTCATGTAGGCCATTACAACCCCTCCCAAAGTGCACAGGTAGAGGGTGTGACTATAGGCCTCAGGCCCTAGGGATTTGTATACTAATGAAGGCCAGAGGGTGGAGCAAATTAAGCGTGCCTCCCCAGATCCTCCCCCTTTCTCTCTCCCTATTTAACTCAGGACTGCCCTGAGGTTTACGAGGGTACTTCCAGATCCATCCACCATTCACCATGACAATAAACCCTTTTAGAACTAAGGACTTCCTCATGTCATTGGGGCCTGCTGTCGCCAAGGCCCCCAGCTGCTGGAACCTTAGACCTCCTCATGTATGTGAGACCCACCGCCACAGCGGCCCCCCTTTTTTCCCCATACATATGGGGACAGAAGTGTGATAGAAGGATAGGATTGTGTGGAAATTTTTTAACAATGAGTTTTAGCTGAGCAATATCAAAGGCCCTCAATTGTCCATCTTATTGAAAGGCATATTCTACATGTTTCATAATAACAGTCTAGAAATCCTATGTTGACTAGTGACTTTTCTTTTCTTACTGTCTCCCAAATGATCTGCTTTCCTGAAACTTGTGTATATAACACTTGCCTTGACTCGTTGATATCCACCTGCCCCTGCCTCTTGGATGCTGGAATCAAGACTTGCACCATCTATGCGCAGTAACCCTAAGACATTTATTTTAGCTGACTAAATGGGGTTGAAGTATAGAATGCACAAACAAACATAAGTATTCTTTGGATCAGTGATGTCATCTGGAGCCTATGAGTAAGTGTTTCCATGTATACCTGTATGTTGTTTATATACGCATATTTAGTCACAAAGCAAATTGCTTATAATGTTCATTTTTCATTGAAGAGACTTAGATAAGGGCTTCATCATTAGCACAATTTTCTTTTATAACAATCTCAAAAGTTCAATACTAAAAATATAACTTTCTTAAAACCATCTAAATTCCAAGAAAAATTAATTGAATGTGACTTTTGTTTTGGTATCTTTTTAAACTTTTTGTTGATTCTTTGTGAATTTCCCATCACGCACCACAATCCCATTCATCTTCGTGTCCCTTCATATTCCCCCCTACAAAGAAAATAAGAGGAAAAACTATCACCGCCACTACCATCATTATCAACAACAACCAAAAGATGTTGTCCTGGAAACTATAGTGCTTCTTAGTGTCACACACTATATTCACTTGAAATGTTTATTATAATGAGTCATTAGTCTGATTCAACACCTCTGGCTGCTGCTACACTATTAATACTGGATCTTCATGAGAATGTCTGCTGATTATCTTCTTGTTGCCTCATGTCATGGAGATCCTGCAGCTTTGGATGTACAGAACTGGCCCGTTCCTGTTCTCCAGCAGATAATTCATATAATAGATGTTGGGGTGGGCCAAATCAAATATCTGGATCTGGTCAAATATCTGAGTTGGTCAGCCCTCCACCTCTTCTTTGCCAAAAACATCAGGGTGAGCTCTCTTGCTTTCATGTCCTTGGGTCAACTCCACTGTGCTCTTCACGAGAGGTGCAGGGACTAATCTCCTAAGTTTGGTAGCTGTCAAGGGACAAGACCAGTTAATCACAGCAGTCCAGATCAGGGACACCTTCATGTCCTTTTGTGTCATATGGGCCAGGGATATAAACACAGAACACAGCTGCCATAGGGGAATGAACCTAGGCATGATCCCTGGCAGCAGCATGTGCCTGGATGTCCCCATGGCGACCGGTGGCATCACAGAACTAAGATCAGCATGTCCCCCCTGAGTAAGCATGGCTGTCAGATATCCACATGGTCTCTGGTGGCAACTCAGATGATGGACATCTGACTGGCCTTTGGTAGTAACTCAGGCCACAGATATCAATATAGAACCTAGCTGCAGCAGGACTATAGACTCAGACAAGGTCCTTGGTAGCACCCAGGGCCAGGACCTCACCATGGCCTCCTCATAACTGCTTGTTGCTCACACATAAAGAGCCTTTATTTCCTGTCTCCACAGTGTATATATAACCCATTAAGCTTTCCTTTCTCTTCCATCTCTCTACCATGTACTCCATCTTTCCTACCTCTCTATCTCACCTATATCCATCTCAGTGGCTTCCCACAGAAGGTTCTTGAGTGCCATTCTTTTGGCTTTCATGGGCTGGCAGGGGTGCTTTAGTGTTTTCCTTCAGGCTACCCAGGCCAGTGGACTAGGAGTAGCTATCTTTTTTCTGCCCTCCCAGGGCCAGCATGTGCTTATTTTTCTTTCTATGTAACTGTCCCTGTCTCTCTGTGTCTCTGTGTCTCTGTGTCTGTCTCTCTGTCTCTCTGCCTCACTGCCTCTCTCTCATCCTGTCTTTCATCACCCTCTCATCCACAGCTAAGTTTTTGTAAACAGGTATAACATGGTACCGGACAAACATGGAATCACATATTTGTTTCTTAATTGTTTTTAGTCTCTTGACCATAAGATAGATTCAAGAACTCAAGGTCCCAACAGTCACTTGGAACATTCTTTGACTTCCATCAAGCTCTACATACCATTAAATACCTGAAAAAAAACATACTCATAATACCAGGAAACAGGTAAACTCATCGTGATCCCTGTAACAGCCCGTTCCTTTGTAACGACCTGTTCTGCTACTTTGTAATGGCCCATTCTGCTGCTCTGGTCTGCAGGTCAGGGTCTACAAGAAAGAGAGAGTGGGGATGGAGGGGTCAAGTCTCTTCAAGTCTCTTTTATTGAAAGGAAATCCTGGGTATTTATACCCTTTACCACATGACTTGCCATCGTGGACAAGCTCAACTAAAGGCACTACATCACATGCCTTGTAGCCATGTATACCACGTGCACCTTGCAGCTGGGGTCACTAAATAGTGTAACAAGATGTTTATCAGAGTATGCTCAGCTGTTGAGGGCTGTTGAAAACAAGTCTCTTGCCAGAGTATATGGCTTGAGATGGCTGTAAAGCTGATAGTCAGCTCCCAACAGATTCTTTCACTAAAGCAAGACAGTAGCCACATGAAAGGAATCCTAGAAGAATGAACTTTAGTTTGTTTATTATGCCAGAGAATGTTCCAAGCACCCATTTTCTGGAAATAGCACTCCAGCGAGTATAGCATCCACTAAGCTCTGGTGGCCAGCTTGTCCACATATCATTGAAATTTACAGACGCTTGTTAAAAATGAGTATTCTCTGGCTCTACCTATACCTGTTTTGTGAGATTGCCATTATGATAAGGTCACAATGCAGTTTGTTTGTCTGTTCCAGGTTTAAAATATTAGTCTAAACACTGCTTTCCCCTGGTATCATTCAAAAAGTAATAAGACATTATGGTAGTATTGTCAACTTGACAAAATCTAGAATCAGTTAAAAGATGGCCTCTGAGCAAGGCTGTGAGAGATTATCTTGAGATTAACTGATGTAGGAAGGTCCATTTAATTGCGGATGGGGCCATTTCCTTCCTGAACTGTACAAATGTAGAAAGGAGCTGAGTGCTGATACGCATGCACCCACTGTTCTCTGCTCTCCTCCTATAGACATAATGTGCCCAATTGTTTCCTCTTGACTGCTCTGCCTCAATGGACTCTGAGCCAGAACCTTTTGCCTCTTACATTGATTTTGTCACAATATTTAGCACAACAATAGGAAAAGTAAACTCAGACAAACATAAAGACAAGAAAATCTCCTGGACCAGCAACAAAGGATTCATGGAGAAATCAAACCTTGAAAATGTCCACAGTTACTTAATTTTGGTTCAGCTGAAGTAGAACCTACTCAACCAAGTAGCAAAACTTCTCCATCCCATTTGCTGGGTGCCTCGGGTGTGATGCTGCTTCCTCTTACCAACACCAACCAGGATGCTCTCTTTATGGTTTCTTGGAATGCAGTAAGAAACAAATTTACGCTGAAGGCCAGAAAAATTGCTTCTATTACATTGAGACTGGATTGTTGTTTTCTTTTGAAATGAACGAGTAAAGAAAATTTTAGCAGCAACTCCTTTACCACATTTCCTGAAATAAATATTGCTTAGTGGAGTGCAAAGCATATGTTGCCTGAACAGCAATCATGTTTCTACTGGGCTGATGTGCTCTGGATTGATGACATACAATTAATACCAAAATTAGGCTACTTAATAATTTTCCTACTGATTTTGGAATTCAACTAATAAGTGTGCTAATAATAAGTCTAAAATATTTGTCTCATGAATGTAATATCAGGGGTTGATAAACAAATGATTGACTAGAGTCAATGTATGTTTATGTTTTGATTGTACAGAATAACTGCGTAGTTTATCAGAATTTGACATAAATAGTAAAGAAGAAAAGTTGACCTTTGTCATATTTTAAACTTTAAAAATCAGCTTTTTAACATACTATTTCTTTCCTCTTATCATTAATTTGCAAAGTTGAGAACTTAGAGGTGCTCCTAATAACTCACAAAATATGTAATTTATTGTGATATACTCACTGCACCCTGCCATGGCATAGTACAATTTATTCTATGTTCTATGTTTTAGTTGTCTACTACCGACTCAAATGTAGTAAACCAATATGTTTATTAAAGCCACAAGAGTTTGAGTGAACAATGCACACACACATAGACACACAGATAAAACTTACCTGAGTGTGGAAATGTATGCTAGTGATCATAACACATTGGAGGTCAAGATAGGATAGAATATACGTTTGGGAGCTAGCCTGGGCACTTCAATCCCAACAAAGTTACAAAGTGATGCCCTGTCTCTAAAAGGCAAAATAAAACAAGGTCTCTTCTCACCAAAGCCTGTGCTAGCACCCTCATATTGGTGTACTCTGAAAAGGCAGAGCTATCTGGCAAAAATGTCACTTTGCCATCTGTGTTCAAAGCTCCCATTTTACTGGATTTTGTGAACTTTGTTCACATCAGCTGGCAGAAAAACAACAAATAGCTCTTTGCTATAGGTCAATGAATAAGGAGGGTATCAATCTCATGCTGAATCCTGTGGTATGGAATGGTGAAACCCACTGTTCTGGCAAGGGCTGCAAGTTGGTTGCAACTGAAACTTGGTGTCATTGCCACCTCAGAATGAACAAAACACCAAAGCTCTCCGCTCTTCACTGGCTTAGCCTTCTCAACTTTGTTGATGTCTAAAAAGTAGTCATGGTGAAGAAGTCCTTAAACCATTCTGGAGGTTGAAGGTAGTGTTTATCATTTCAAGATGATGAAGAAGGCTGTTCTACTTCTTAAGGAACATAAAATGTGGACTGACATCTTTAGCTGTGCCTCTCAGCCAAAGGGAGCAGGCAAGGCAAAATTAGGGCCTGACCACAAATCCAGTGCATTGGTTTCAGAAACATCTCTTGTTTTCTGCTTAATGTAAGCAAGCTGAATGTTTTAAAATATCACCTGGTGGGCTTATGGATATTTCTGCATTCAAATTGAGAGTGCATTCCAAAAGTTATACGAATTGCAGGGAACATGGTGGTGTAAAGCTCATTCCCTTAAGAGTAGTGATAACTGCCACATGCACACAAGACTGATAAATAACCACCACATACACAAGTCAGATAAACACAGACACTAACAAACCTTCAAAAGCCCACAGATCCAAAGAGCCCCTTTATGACCACTCAAAAAGTCTTGAAAAAGAATACAGGGACAAACATGAGATTTATGTTAAAAGTGAACCGTTACACAAAGACTATACACAAGAATGATAGTATTCTCCATTCCAGATATCACAAACTTCAATCAAAAAGTAGAAGTAACAGCAGCAACCTGCAAGCCAAATCAGACACAGAGTCCTTCCAGAAGTCAAAGATCAAGAAAGGCAAGACGTCTGTGGGTCACAAGAAGCCAAAGATGCCTTAGAGTAGCTGCATGCTACTAAGAAACCAGTAGCTGAGAAGGAGCCAGCAGAGAAAAAACATACTGCAAGAGAAAAGTGTTCTGCAGAAATCATCAAAATCTGTTTCATCCATAGAGAAAACCTTCAACCTATTTGAATAAAAATCTGATCAAAGACATAATGAGAAACAAAATAAATGAATAAAACAATGCAAAGTGCTCAATAACAAGAAAACTGCAATTATATTTGGGCAAATGTTATGAATAAATAGTTTTCAAGAGAAAACAGCCAGCATGTTTCTTGGGGGGAAGAAAACCCTCACTTTTATTAGCTGTCAATGAAACGCAAATCGAAACTACAAAGATCTATCATCACCAGTTAGAATGGCTATTGTTAGAAAGAAAGAAAGAAATGATAGTGTTGTTCAAAGCAGAGAAAAAGGAAAGCCTAAATGGCAGGTTCCAACATAAATATCATCAGTTTTTTTGAGGAACAGGGATAAGTTTACTTAAAATGCTGAAAATAAATCAATGTGCACATCTGAAAGGTTTTGACCACAGAATTTTGAAAGCTCTGAAAATATACACTGTGTACAACTAGTCATTTTGTGCTTAGCCTCAGGTTTCAAGTTCCTCTTTGTGTCCTGTGAAAACATTTGAATATGCCAGCATTAAGAGCACTGTCAAAATAAGAAATAGTCAATTGCTCTGTGATAATTCTTATCAATCACTTGGGGATACTTCTACACACAATTAAGAAAAGGCCCATTTTCGTTACAGTTGGTTGGCTCATGAGTTAGAGTTGGATGATTCTTCTTGATGGGTTACTATGTGTTGAGTTAGTCACATTGACATTAATAAAGAAATAACTCTTGGAAAGCCATGTCATTTCTGTTGTACAAACTATGTTAGTTTACTTTATTTTGGAAAGAAAGCAGCCCATTGATATATGATTAATCCAAAAATGCTTCTTCTAATCCTTTAAGTTTCTAAAATGTCTAGTGATATCATATTTAATTGCCTTTGAATGGGTAGAGATATCTTGTTAGAAGTAATATTTCAATCAGAAGCATCTACACACTGATACATAGCTCTCTATGTTGTGCTTGATAATAAAATAAGTGTTTTTGAGGGAATGTTTATTTTTCAGGATAAGTATTTCACCATGTATCAAACTGAACCTAACAAGCTGAAAACTGTTGTTGAGGTCTGAGGAAGAAGAGCTTTACTACTAGATCAGACTGCAATTGCCATCTCTAGTTGTGACAATCCCATCAGCCACACTTCTTAAATATTACTCTTCTGTCTCTACTTACGAATTTAAAGCCTTTCAATCCCATAATGTCTGGTCATCTGTGTCTGAAATCCCTGAATTAAGGCTCTATATTATCTTTCAAAATCAACTACATGGTGATCTAGACTTTGAAATCCTCAACCCTCAACATTCACTAAGAGATGAGTCTCAGATTCTTAGGTGTCTTGAAGCTTAAATCCAGATTTTTTAATTCCTAAAGATTGACTCAGATTCTTTTCATATATCTGCCTGCTGAGAGACTCATTTCCATACTTTGATCACCTAATCTATCCTTGACTTTATTTCTTGATCTCCTTGTCATGTTTTATTATACTGCATTATCAGTTTCCAAGGCAGAATTACTGACATCAGTGCAAGATATTCTCTGAAGGAAAAATAAATTTTGTTAATAGCATTATTCTTCATTTTTCAAAAAGTTAACAAGAGAAATCTTTACCTCTATCACTCTTTATGGAAACCACTTTTGAGTTTATGTCTCTTGAATTCAAGGGACTTTCATCTAATTTATATAAATATTAACTTTTAATAATCATGTCTTAATTTCCTAATTTTCTGACCTATAAACATGAAAGATATATTTCTCAAATCTAATTTGTATTATTCTACTTTATTATCATCATATCTTTTTGCATTTTCTCACACTTCCCCTCTTACTCTAGCTCCTAGTTGTGCAGAGGCACCTCTATATTCCTTCTCATATATTAATGTGGGAGAGGATTGAGCATAAAGAAAATAACATACTTCATAAAAAATAAATTTCTAGTATTTGTAATATTATTAAAGTCCTCTAGTGTTGATAATATATTTTGAACAATAAATTTGGATTTGGATATTTGCATAGTTTATTGAATGGAGTGTGGTCTTCAGTGACTGTGAAATTAACAGATGCACACATTTCATAAGAACACAGTGCTTTTTATAAAGCTTAATCTAAACAGTGTCATTTTCTACATCATACAAAGACTGAAAACAAGTTTTAAAATTACAGTCATAGCATATAAAGTTATAATATTTTGCTGTGCATTGATATGGAAACATTTTTGTGATTCTCCAGTGGAAAAGCAATGTACATAGAAGTACTAGTCATTATTTATTCTTTTAATAGTTATGAAAAATCACATGTATAAATATGTGCGTGTGTGTGCTCAAGTTGACTTATGTATGTCATAAAATACCAAAAGCATAAAACTAAAATACACAATCAGTGTTGACTATTTGAATACAGAGATGTTATCTAGAAAGAATATTTAATGAAACTTATTTTCACTTATGTTTTTGATATTTTAACATCTTAGTGCTTGAATTTATTTTAAATTTCTTATACAATAAATAATTTTGAAACAATATGAAATCCTTAATGATTAATCATAACTATAGCTAAAACTATATGAGTTTTATTCAGCTTAATGATTTCTAGACTAACTGTTTGGAAAATCTAAGGTCATTATTTTCTTCACAGTATTTGGCTAAAGTGTTCTTTGGGTTTGGTTATTTGAGTTTCAAGGAAATGAGAACATACCAATTTCCCAACAGAGTACCTGGAAAAAGTTGAACATACTATTTTAAACACACAGTGCTATATCTTCTAATGGATATCAATCTAAAAGGATTCACTCACAAGCATCTCTTAATTTCTTGGTAGTATCAGGAAAGACTTTCCTGCCGACAAATATTACACTTTCCCCTGTTTGAAAGTAATTGCCTTTGCTTCTTTCATTTGTGAGCTATCCCACAGCTTTATTGTTGAAATTTACATCTTATTTTGAGAACCAAAATTCTAAAATGACATTGGCTAAAGAAAAAATTTCTAAATTTATTTTGTGACCATTGATTAATTCTTTTATAACCCGTCCAACAAATCATTAAATTTTATGAAGTAGATTAGGAACAGATGAAAATTGTTATGTGTCTATATAACTGTGTATCTGTCTATTTGTTCATCTTTCTGTCTGTCCTTTTATCTGTCTGTTTATCTGTTTGTTTGTAGACTGGTAAGATGTTTTAGCAGGTAACATAATTTTCATTTAAGCCCAATGACCTGATTTAGTTCCAGGGATTCACATGGTAGAAGGAGTGTACAGAGTCCTTTAAAGTGTCCTCTAAGCCCCACATTCTTGCTGCAGCATGTTCTTTCTAATACTCTCACACACACATACACACATGCACATGCACACATACAAACACTAAATAAAGTTTTAAATGTTTGAAATATCTAACATTTAAATTTAAATTTAATGTTAAAAGTTTTAAATCTAAAAGTGTAATTATTTTAATCTAACATTTTATAACATATGGTAGTTACTTGAATTCCATTTGTAAATGCAGACCTGCAACTGGACTGATAGAACATTTTTCCCAGCCTCCCTGTACTCTAGACTCCCTGAAATTTTTCTGTGACTTCAGTTCTTGGTCATGTAATAAAAACTTTCTTCCAGAATTTCTATGTAACCACACTCCTTAGCACATAATATGACTTTACTCTTACCTCTACCTTTTCTACTTAGTATTTGTGGGTCACATTCTCTAACATTAAACATGTAATAATCTTCTCAGTGAATTTAGTCTCTATGTTTATTTGATTTGTAGAGTATAGTAGTTTGGCTTTGATTATAAATGATTATACATAAGTAATAAGACATTTATATCCTTAAATGTTTCTTAAATGAAATAACACAAGAAATGTGTTCAAAAGTGGTAATTAGAAAACAGTAGAGAAATATGTTTGTTTTTGATGGCATGTTACATGAGGACAAAGGGAATAACTACCTTGTTAAACAGATCCCATTGATGAAAAAGAAGAGAACAAGATTCCACACATAATAGGAGACAGGTAAAATAAAGGATCAGCCTGTCACACATAGACTGTTGTGCACACACAATGCACCCAATATGTAATAATAAAACTTTACTTTTGGCAACTACATGGTTAACCGCTAAAACTGAAAATGGAAATAGTTATAATTCATGATTCATCTCTTTGAAAAGAGGTAGTCTCTTTATTGAAGCATTCTTTTGAGGATTGGCATACAAATTAAGCATATGTTAATCATATTTATGTCATGTCATATTTCAGTTTGCTTATTATTTAATAATACATAGAGTTATCAAGATGCTTCCACTTTCAATACATAATTTAGTAACTTGCTGATAAAGAATGGGTTTACCAGGAGGTATGTGTGACCAGGGGCCTCTGTTTGATTCATTCTAGTATCTCCAGGCAACAAAAAAGTTTCTTAATTCGACAAATGTGCAAGAAATAGGTTTTTGTTTCATGTTAAATACATGCATTAACATGTTTATAGAATTTTTCTCAATCATGCATTCAACTATTATTTATGATTTGTACACTATGAACCAGATCTTCTGCAGCTTTGGGCTGCAGTTAATTGCAAGTAAGGCCTACACATGCCCCATTCATCTCAGGAGTAGTGATCTACAGAAAGGAGAGACAAGGCTAGAAAATGAAAATGTAAAGCATCAGTGAAGATGCTCAGCATCTATGTACAGCTGCTCACAGTCACCTGCAACGCTAGATCAAGGAGATTCAGAACCCTCTTTTGACCTCTGCTAGCACATTATCTGGCAGTAAGAATTTCTTTCCTAGGATGGGTGAAGCCCCATTTCAAAATGTGATTATGTGAAACTAATGACATTTGCCCAATGCCATCCTAAAGTGAAATTCATTTAAAATGAATGTATATTTAAGGGCCCCAAAGTGATGACAAACGCACAATTATTCCCAGCATGAACTCATTTGGCCTAGAAATTACTAGACTACACAGACAAACAGAAAAGTGTATTAGAAAAAAAATATGCTTCTTAACTGGGTGACAGTCTTATTAAAGTTTATTACAAAAGCAGAAAATCAAGTAACCTTACTTTTCCCTAAACATAGGGTACAAAGTCCAGCCCAAGCCCCACACACACAGGGTAGAATTATTTTGCCGATAGTGATTAGAGTTAGAAGAAGACTCAGATCCCTGAAGTGGGGCAACTCCAAAATCTGTTTTTAATATTTTTTGAAATATTAAATATAGGTTTTTTAAAGTTTCCTTTATTCTCAAATCACAGATAGTTTTGAAGATCAACATAATCACAAAAAATTGACAGGACACGAAGGACTTGGTACTTGAGACAAAGATTATTAGGCTAGTGTGGGGACTGTTGGAGAGGATACTGAACTCTGACACATCATGAGACTTTCCGAAGCCAGTTCATAGAAACAACTGGAAGAACTAAAATCTGAGGTGATTTAGAATAAGGTGAAAGAGAGCATTTTGAAGAGAGAAGACAGATTTTAATGCAAATAGTGCACAGGGGGCTTAAAACAGGAGTTCATGCATCCGCAAGGAGGGGGGATGTGTCAGTAATCTTGTCAGCCTCACTGGATCTGAGTCACACAAGCCCTTGTGTGTCTTTGAGGGTGTTTCTAAAGCCACTCAATTGAAGAGCAAAGACATGCCCTTGTAGAATCTGAATGACACCCGATTTCTCACTGGTTACCTACACTAAATAAAAAAGGAAAAGGATAGAGTGGCTGAGTGCCAATAGACATTTTTCTCTATTTCCTGATGAAGGAATAATGAGAACAGCTGCTCATGCTCCCACCTCTCACACTTCCTACCACTGAAGACCTTAACTTCTTATATATTTTTGAAATTTACTTCATTCTTTCCATGTATGCATTTGATGTGTGTGTGTGCGTGTGTGTGTGTTTGTGTCTGTGTGTGTATGTGTATGTGAGTATGAATGTGTGAATGTGTGTGTAAAATTATGTGTGAATGTGAATTTATGTATGTGAGTGTGTGAGAGTATGTGTATGAGTGTGTGTGTGTGTGTAAAAGTATGTGTGCATGTGAATATATATATATGTGTGTGAGAGTATGTAGGTTTGTGTGTGTGCAAAAATGTGTGTGTGATGAGCGTATGAGTGTGTGTGTGTAAAAGTATGTGTGTATGTGAAGTATATATGTGAGTGTGTGTGTGTGTATTTGTGTGTGAGTGTATGTGTGCAGATGCACTTGTGTGAGGAACTGTTTACCAGAATTTGCATGTGGATGTCAGAATCTAACATACAGGGATATAATTCTCTCCGTTCAACATGCATCTTTCAATAATTGAACTGAGGGCTTCAGGCTTGGCAACACACCCTCCCCTCTGTATCTCTTGTCAAACTTTAGGCCAAGATAAACTTTCCTTTTTAAGTCATTGTTTTGTTTTGTCACAGCAATGAGAAAAGTAACTCATAAGGTAGGTGCAGAGGCAGCAGCAAGAACCCTTGTCGAGCATGCTAAAAGGCTGTGAAGTGAAGCTTGCTATCTATGCTTGTCAAAGAATTCGCTGATAAGACTGAAGATAGAAATGGTAGCTCCAAAATATTTATGCAAGAAATACTTCCTGATTAAGGAAGTTGTGATTTCAGATGAGAAAGTAATCATTTTTTAAAAAAAAAAAACTCTTCTCCCTTATTTCTTGGATTTGATTTATACCACATGTAATTTGAATAGAGTTAATTGAGAGCCTCTGAGCTTCAGGGACTGAATCACATCAGGTGGAAAACTGATAATCAAGAACTTGCTTTTCCTTAAGTCTCTCCCTTCAGGCATATATCACAACCATTGTTCACTGCTTTCTGTTTTCCAACAGGCATGCCCAGCACCTGTGATTTCTCATTTGTATTAAAAGGGTTACTGGACAGGAGAGCACTCCAGAGCAATTGAAATGTATGTGAATTTTGTCATGTTGATTTGATTATAAGTCTTACGGTATTTATGACATTAATATGTGATCTCTGCAATGTGAATTATAATCTGTATTCTCTAAATTTTCTACCTTTTATACAAACTCATGATTCTGTGACTCTATAAATAGAAGCAGAAATAAAGTAACAACATGTGCAAGCAAAATACACTGCTTGTACTGTTGCTGGCGTGCTCCAAGTTAGGCCATGGCAAGCTCTTTTTATTTCCTTGAAGATATAAATACTATCATTTGGATAGTATTATTAATTCTATTTTGTCTGTGAACTAAGTGTGCCCAGGTAAAATGCCACTCTCCGGAAACACTATAGCATACTGTCCCACTCTATCCGTGACCTAGGCATATTCCTAGAAACAATCTGAAAGCCAAGAGTCAGTAAGGTCTTGTCATCTATTCTCTTGAAGCTAAAATGAAGGCTCTGAGATAGGAGGGCTCACTGTTGGCTATGGAAAGAAAATACCAGTGACTCTAGTATTTGAATGGAAAATAACTTACATTTCCCTCAGGCTAGAATTTTTTGCCTGTCAACTCTAACTTGCTCCTGCCTCCCAGTGCCTGTAGATTTTACACAGGTGTTCACTCCAGTGACAATGAGAGGTATCAGATTCTTTGTGCACAGATGATCTCTCTGATGTCCTCTCTGTATATTGTCAGTGGAAAATTTATACTTGGAAGGAATTGTGTGATTTTACCAAGTTTACTCAGATAATTCAGCAGAGTGTATTTACCTTATAATCAATTATTAAGCAATCTTAATCATATACACAAAGTCTCTTTTACCATGTAACATTACATATAAAAATTTGGCAACAGGAAAGCAAATAACTTAAGGACTAAAATTCAATCTTTCTCAAATTGTTAACAAAACAATATAAAGAAGGAACATAATGTGAGACTGGAAGAGATCTCTCATAAGTTAAGTTAGAATTTAGAGTATTAGAGCCATAAAGTGCTACACTCAAAAGTCAAGGATGTACAATTAATGAAGGAATCAATAAAAAGCCTACCATTAAGAATGTTAGGAAGTAGCTTTGGATATCATTAAACCAAGTGACGCCATGGACAGTCTTATCTATCTATAGCAAGAAGATGAATATCTTTTGTACTATAGCTCACAAAACTAATTGTGACTGAATAAACAAACCAAAAAACTCCCCAGAACTGTTTATTATGATGTCATGAATGAGAGCCCCATGACTCTTAGTGAATGCTTTGGTTATGGCTCATTCAAAAACATCAACCATCTTAGACATTTTAACTGTAAAAAACAGGAAGATGGTGGGGATTATTGTCTAATTGTGTTTTTATGATCCTATTTGCATTTCTACAAAGTATGTGGTATATTAAGTAATGACAAAACTAACAAAAAAGATGGAAAACCAATGAAAGATAAAATTAAAGTCCATTGTTCCATGTCTGCCAACCAGTGTACATGGTGGTCCAATGTGAGACTGTGAAGACTTCTTCACTGTCAGAGCTTCATGCTTCAGATTCTTAGGGTTACATTAACATTATTAAGACTTACTACACATTTGTAAAACTCCCTTTGAAATGAAGATGATCCAAGCTCCAGTCTTTCTGCATGACTACAAAGCTACCATCAGATGTGTGAATGAGAACAATGATACTCGATTGCTTGGCCCAATCAGAAAACGACCACTGAGGCTTCTGAATGTGTAGACAGCTGAGTTCAGAAGAATACTCTCCTAGGCTGATTTGTATCACCAAAATTCCAGGCAGTTTCTGTCTTCAAATAAAATCTTCTAAATGAGCTCAGAGCATTATGGCCTTCATCCTACCAAGGGTGGTTTCCAGCCATTTCTGGAAATATCTTCAATGCCCTAATATGGTCTTACAAAGTACTTTAGTTCTTTTTAATGGTATCATATACTACTACAAAAGCCTATACTTAACAAAACTGGAAAATCTAGATGTAATGGATGATTTTCTAAATATTGTGTACCAAAGTTAAATCAAGAGCAGGTAAATTATCTAAGTATGCCCATATCCTCTAAGGAAATAGAAGAAGACATTAAAAAAATTTCCAAAACAAAATAATAAAATAAAAAAAGGTCAGGACCTGATGGCTACTAGATCTTCAAAGAAGACCTGATACCAATATTCCTCAAACTATTCCATAAAATAAAAACTGAAGGAACATTACCTAATTCATTCTAGAAAAGCACAATTACTTTGATACTTAAATTATACAAGGACCCAACAAAAAAAGAGAACATCGGACCAATTTTGCTTATGAATATCGATGCAAAAATTCTCAGTAAAAGTCTCGCAAACTGAATCCAAGAACACATCAAAATCATCATTCAACATAATCAAGTAGACTTCATTCCAGGGATGCAAGGTTCATTCAATATATGAAAATCCATTAACATAATCCACTATGTAAGCAAACTCAAAGAAAAAAATCACATGATAATCTCCCTAGATGCAGAAAAAGCATTTGACAAAATACAATACCCCTTCATGTTAAAAGTATTGAAGAGATCAGGAATTCAAGGCCCATACCTAATTATAATAAAAGCAATTTATTGAAACCCAACAGCCAATATCAAATTAAATGGAGATACTTGAAGTAATCCCACTAAAATCAGGATGTACACTCTCCCCATATCTATTCAACAAAGTGCTAGCTAGAACAATATGACAACAAAAAGAGATCAAGGGGATACAAACTAGCAAAGAAGAAATAAAGGTATCACTATTTGCAGATAATATGATAGTATACATAAGTGACCCCAATAATTCTACCAGAGAACTTCTCCAGTTGATCAATGGAATAGAATTAAAGATCCAGAAATAAAACTACACACTTATAGACACTTGATCTTTGACAAAAAGCCAAACACACACACACACACACACACACACACACACATACACACACTGGAGAAAAGAAAGCATCTTCAGTAAATAGTGGTGGTGTAACTGACAATCTGTTTTTAGAAAAAATGAAAGTAGATCCGTATTTGTCACCTGGCACAAAGCTCAAGTCCAAGTGGATCAAAGACCTCAACATAAAACCAGATATATTGAATCTAATAGAAAAGAAAGTAGGAAAGAGCTTTGAACTCATTGGCACAGGGGGAAAATTTCTAAACAGAACTCCAATGGCTCAGTCACTAACATCAAGAATTGATAAATGGGACCTCATGAAACTGGAAAGCTTATGTAAGGCAAAGGACATAGGCAACAGGACAAATCGGCAATCTACAGATTGGGAAAAAAAATCTCCACTAACCTGATAGAGGGCTAATATTCAAAATATATGAAGAACTCAAGAAGCTAACCACCAAGAAACCAAATAACACAGTCAAAAAATGGGGTATAGAACTAAACCAAGAATTTACAACAGAGGAATCTCGGAGGGCTGAGAAACACTTAAAGGAATGTTCCAAGTCCTTAGTCATCAGGGAAATGAAAATCAAAAGGACCCTGATATTCTACTTTAAAACAAATAGAATGGTTAATATCAAAAACTGGGGTGGCAGAACATGCTGCCAAGGATGTGGAGAAAGAGGAACACTCCTCCATTGCTGGTGGGATTGCAAACTTGTAAAACCACTCTGGAAATCAAACTGTGATTCCTCAGAAAATTGGATACAGATCTACCCGAAAACCAAGCTATATCACTCTTATAGGCCTATGCCCAAAAGATACCCTACAATGCCACAGGGACACACGTTCCACTATGTTCATAGCAGCTTTATATGTGATAGCCAAAAGCTGGAAACAACCCAGATATCTTTCAAGAGAAGGATGGATACAGAAAATGTGGCTCATTTACACAATGGAATATTACTCAGCTATTAAGAATGAGGAACTCATGAGTCTTTCAGGCAAATGGGTGGAACTAGAAAATATCATCCTTAGTGAGGTAACTCAGACCTAAAAGGACATACATGGTTTGTACTCCTTGATAAGTGGATACAGAATACCAAGGATACAATCCACAGAATTAAAGAAAGCTAACAAGTTGAAGGTCCGAAGTAAGGATGCCTCAATCCCACATTGGAAAGAGAAGAAAACAAACACAAGATGTGGGAAGGAGGGAGAGACCACGGTGGGAAAGGGGACATGGAGGAAAAGAGGGGGATGTGATCAGGTATTGATGTGGGGAATAACAGAACTGAAGTCCTGACTGTCAGCAGAAAGACTCTAAACAGGCAACCTCAGGAAGTATGAGGTGGGGGAGACTCTCTAGAATGCACCATAGACCTGGGAGGTGAAAGACTCTCAGTATTCAAAAGGAGGGACCTGATGAAATCCCCTACAATGTGGAGAGGGAACTTGCAGAGTCCACCTCCAATAAAAAGACAGGGCATCAAATGGAGGGATAGGGTTGCCACCCCCACAGTCAAAAATTCTGACCCAGAATTTTTGCTCTCTGAAAGAACTAAAGAAACAGAAATGGAGAAAAGTCTGAGGAAAAAGAGGTCCCGTGACAGTCCCAAATTGAGATCAAGCTCAGAGGGAGGCCCCAAGGCCTGACACTATTACTGATGCTATGGAGTGCTTACAAACAGGGGCCGATTATGACTGCCCTCTGAAAATTCCAACAAGTAGCTGAAAGAGTCAGATGCAGATATTTACACCCAACCAATGGACAGAAGCTGCTGACCCCTGTGGTGGAATTAGGGAAAATCTGGAAGAAGCTGAGGAGGAGTGTGACCCCACAGGAAGACCAGAAGTCTCACCCAACCTGGACCCCAGGGTTCTCTTAGACACTGAGCTACCAACCAGGCACCATACACCAGCTGATATGAAGTCCCCAACACACATACAGCAGAAGAATCTTAGGTCTGGATTCAGTCACAGAAGATGCACCTAACCCTCCAGAGGCCTGACACTCCAGGGAGTAGTGCAGTCTGGTGGGGGTGGGGTGGCATGTGGACATCCTCTTGGAGATGGAGATGGGTTGTTGGGGGTGGAGTCCTTCGATAATAACAGTCCACGCAGAGGGTAGACTGGGAGGGGGATAAAGTCTGGAGTGTAACAAATGATTAAAGGATAAAAATAAAAGCCACTGTTTTCCAAAATCACTGTGTCATTTTAAAATTCACCTAAACAATGTTGGAATTAGTGTACTCAACATCAGTGTGCTCAAGACTTTTATTTGTAAGTTCTAAGTAGGTGCCATTATTATTATTTTCAGTTGTATCTTTCATTTTCTCATTACATAAAAGTGAGCATATTTTCTGCCAGGAGCCTCTAGACCTGGAGAGGGTAGAAATGAGGCACAGATTGGGATTCTGGTATGGCTTTAAACTCTGAGGGTCTCCAGACATCCTAGCTCTCTATCTATACTGACATGCTAATGATAACTTCTAAAAAGTCCTAAAACCTTCCTTACTCTTCCTGAGGGTAAAAAGCTGCTAGTTTATGTGATAAATACCTGTAGCCTAACAGTGGGAATTAAGTAATATGACCTTTTTTCTATCTCAGCAGGAATTGCATGGCTCTAACTTTTAGCCTGCTAGTCTGATGTCACAGGAAGGAAAAGGGACAATCTGAAAAGCGATTACAGCATTTGTTATTAAGTTGTAGTTTCCTGTGAAAGTTTCCTGTGAAAGTTTCCTGTGAAAACTGTCTGAGAAAGGGGGAAAAGCATAAAAAAGTGGGGAAAGTGAAAAAATTATTTCTTCATCTTTTTGTCCTGAGTATTTATACATCTTTCAGAATACATGATTACATGTAAAAAGTTCATCACAACTTCACACATCAAATAAAATTATAAATTGAAGCAGAAGTTTACAACAGAGAATGTTTACATGCATATCCATTAAGAGTAAAATTATCTGGCTAAACATTCATCTCTTGTCACAGTTCCACAGGTTCATTGAAAGTTAACAACTATAACTAAGTTATTAGTGAAGTTTTATATAAACAAACCCAGTCAGTCAGTATTTTATCTTCTGTCCTATCACCTATAAGAAATCACTAGTTTCATTTTTATGATCTTTGGTTAATTGTTTTACAACCTCTTGTAATATGCTTTGAGTAGTAGAAAGTCTGGGTACTATCTAGAAGCAAGTAAGTGGTGACACTTGGGAGACTGAGTTCTCATTGCAGTTTTGATTATCAGAAAAAGATCTAATAGCAATCCCACTATAAATGAGCTTAGTAATCACTGATAGAATTTTAGGAATTCTTACAGGATCATCATTAAGCATTAAGAAGTCATCTACTTGTTTATATAGCATCACTACATCTACAGTACATCTTTGAAGATCTGGCGAGATGTGCTCAAAGGGGTGGGCTAATTCCTAGTGATATATATATTATCTATGTATAGATGATATATATATATGTGTGTGTGTGTGTGTGTGTGTGTGTGTGTGTGTGTGTGTTTAATAATAACAGGAAAAGAATATTAATAGCAAGAATCTTTCCTAAAACAATATACCCCTATGCCTTGCCTATCAGAGCTTCATTCTAGATAGAATCCAAAGTGAAGTCATCTCAGGAAGATCATCTCTTAGTTATTAGCTTGTCCTATAATGGCTCCTGACAATTTTCGTGTACTAATGTGCATTTTTCTGTGGTATGTGTTCATGTTTTGTCAATTTTCCTACTTGAATTTTGAGACTTCATTTGTTTTCACATATTTCAAAAAAATAACTTTATATATTACAGATCCTAATACATTATAAAACAGTTATTTATATTTAACTAATAATGGTCATGTGTTTTTTCATAATCTAGGTGTGCCTTAATAGTAAATTCTACATTTTTACTTTTTCAGATTTTTTTGTCCCTCTGCTCTAGAGCATCATCCACACATATTTCAGTCTTTTTTTTTTTTTAATGAGTCCACTCCACCGAAATTTGGTTAATTTTCATTGTATATTTTTATCCCTGTTCTTCATGTTGTATAGTTTCTCCATGCTATTTTTCTTCTGTCATATCTAAACCAGTCCTTTCAAGTGGTTTTTTTAAACCTCACACAAAAACTTTCTAGTATTTCATATTGCCAAACTGAGTTGAGATCTTATTTCTTTTACTTTTTACATGTATTTATTCACGATATGCGTGTGTATATGTGTGTATGTGTGCGTGTGAGAATGTGTGTGTACATGCATTCTACAGTGCTGGTATGTGGCTCAGAAAATAACATGTAAGTTTTACATGTGTGTTCCAGAGATTGAATTTAGGTCTTAGGCATTGCTGCAAGTGACTTAACCTACTGAGGCATCCTGTCTGCCCAATTCAAATCTACCTTGACTTCACTTAAGTATTTGAAAATTACAATAATTCTTAGTATATTTTTATGCTAATTGTAAAATTTATAGGTCAGCTTTGGTTGATCATTTACACAGCTTACTATTAATAATGAAATTTATTTCCTTTATTCAATGCATATCTGATAACATTTATTAGAGGGATGTCAAATGTTTTGAATATTTTTATATAAATGCATAAAATATAATTAAACATAATATACATATATATGTAAATGTGCATGTTATATTTTATTCTTACAGAGCTCACATGATTTTGGTCCTTTTCTATTTTTTTTATTTTTTTATTATTATTATTATTTTTTTTTTTTTTGGTTTTTCAAGACAGGGTTTCTCTGTGTAGTCCTGGCTGTCCTGGAACTCACTCTGTAGACCAGGCTGGCCTCAAACAAAGAAATCCGCCTGCCTCTGCCTCCCAAGTGCTGGGATTAAACGCATGTGCCACCACTGCCCGGCCATGATTTTGGTTCTTGGGGTTAAGGTTTATAAAAGTGTACAGCTGGTTGTTTTCCTGAGGCTCTTCTTTCTCTACAATGTTGGCAAGACCTTTCTGAGTGCTCTGCGAGGAAACTGTAGTTGTTTTCCCAGTCTGCTTACTGGGAATAACCACCCTTCTCATCTCTGTACTAACATAATTGTGTTGTCTTCTTTAGTGTGTTCTTATGGTTTGTTTGTTTTGTTTCCTTAACTGAACATGTTTCCCACACATATGCTGAACAGAACTTAGTTAAATCTGTGATGTAATTTTAAGGACCTTTCTGGGTGTTTGTCTGCTGTCTGGTACTGTGTCCTGTGATCTCCAAACACTTTGCTCTGTACATAGTTGTGTCTTAAGTCCTGTGATTCTGCAGGGTATACTTTGGTTCTGTCTCTAAATTGGGTGCCTGGAAAAATTTTTCAAGATAATTTTAAAGCTTCTATTTTTTGTCAAGGACCAAGGTTCCTTCATGCACTGTTTGGTATCTAGTATATTGAAAATTATTGCTTTATTTTAAAAAAAAAAAAAGAGCCGTGTGTGGGAATGAGAGGATATGAAGTCTGAACGAGTAGAATGCATACAAAGAATTTACGGAAAAAAATGGTCAGGAATATCAGTGGAATGAGTTTTTAGAAAGGGGAATAACTGAATTCCTATTTACCTACACATATAGGATACAATCTCTGATTTTGTTTTTAATTCTCAAATTTCCCCTCAAGATGGGGAGACTTAAACCTGAAATCCATGCTTTAATCCTCAAGGATTCCAACTCATCTTTCTTTTGAAATCTTTGAAGCCGTTATCTGACATGCACTCTTCACTCTTGAAACCACTATTTATGCCACCCAATACCACACAAACACTTCTGTGTTCCCTCAATCATGTTGTGCTCAAACATATCTGAAATAAAATTCTTCCTCATTCCCTTTCACAGAAACCTGGCATTCCCTGTAGAAATTTAGATGCAAAAAATCTGTTTTTCACTACCTATATTTCCTTCTAGAACTTCAGGTTTAAAATCAAGAACTGTGCCTAATCATTTTCACAGTATTACCAGGAGACTTCTGAAGAGATTAAAAAAGGTTTCATGGTAAAGTGTTTTCATAATTTAAATATTTAAATAACTTTTTATATGATATGTCATCTTCATAGAAATAAATATTTTATCATAGAAAAGATATAATCTCTGATGGACTATTGATGATTGATGATTTCTGGAGAGGAGATGTCAATTTCCTCATTGGTGTAGCCATTGGTCCTGTCCCTTATGTTTGGACTGGAAACTCTAGTGAAACTCCATGGGTCACACACAATAGGAGGCAGGAAAGATGGAGGGGCTTGTTTGGATGAAATATTTCAGTGCAGAGGAAGGGGATGAAAGAAGAAAATAAGGATAAAATTGCTAAAATTCACTATATAACTGGATAATACTAAAAAAAATTGTAAAGAATCAAAACTAGATAACCTCTCTTACTCAATTGTTTTACTTTTGTATAGACTTTTCAATAAGTATCAATTTTATTAATTTATCAAAACTAAGTATTTTCAAAACAATTAGAAAGTCATGTTATGCAATGAATAACTTTCTATCATGTTTGAAATCATACATATTGTGTTTTTCAGATGAATAAAGAACTAGATGTGACAAATGACATAGACATTACTTTCTCTAATATTTCACACAGGTGATAATTCCAAGAATATATTTTGATGTGATTTATGAGTTTCATGATGAAGAGAAAGAACTTTTTCAACTCTCCAAGAAACATTATCTATGAGTAAAAATTGACTTGTAAAGTTCATCCTTCTAAAAAGGCATTAATTACACATGACTTCACATATATTCAATCAAGAATGATTTTTTTAAAAAAAATTAAATTTTGTGCCTAAATTTAAACCAAAGTAACACCACGGACTTAAATTAGACTGTAATGGACTTTTGCTAAGAGTTCTCTCACAAGTGACAGAACAGCATTTTCAGACCTAGGTTTAGAATAAAAAAATACAGCACTTTTATGTTGATGCTATAATATATCTTATATGTCCTAATGACTATTTGACTCAGTCATTAACATTTTTCAGGGTAGAATACTTCAGTGTGATAGAGCAGTTATCAAATTTGCATTTATCTGACTCTTACTGGTTCTCGACTCTCTGTGAAGTGACTGTGTCCTTCAGAAAACACCCTGGAGCTGGAAACTCTCAAACACGTCTTAGTACACTAGTACTGCCTTGTCCAAATATATAACTTACTCATGCTTGGATTTTAGCTCAGGTTATTTTGTTCTTTTATGGAATGTATACGGAAGAATGAACATTTTTATATGTGAGTGAATACATTTTGTGTATACATGTACATGAATTTGGAGGCACTAGGACATCAGGTGTTACTCTTAGAAAAGTTGTCCACAAGCATGGGACAAGATCTCTCATGGCCTAGACCTAACATGTTAGGCTAGACTGGCTGCAGAGCAAGATGCAGGGATCTAACTGTCTCTGTTTCCCAAGTGTTGGAATTTCAAGTGAGTGGTCTTGCGGACTGGAGTTTTGTCATGGATTCTAAGGATTGAACGCAGGTCTTCTTCTTTCAAGGTAAGCACTTTGAGAGACAAGCTATCTCTCCAACCTCTAGACTGAATTGTTCCATTTATTTAATGACTATTTTCTGGACACAAAAGCAACTCTTTCTGACTTCAATGTTATACAATTGCCATATAGTAGGAATGTTCCTTGTTATGTTATTTAACTAAGCCACCCCAAGTTCAGATTCTGACTGGCCTGGATCCATATCTAGCAAACACTACTAATGTCAACTAAGTATTTGATGTATTATCATCTTTCACTTCACGTATATAAGAGTGAGATGATAATACATACTTGTCAGATATAATACAAATATTTATCAAGTATGTTTGTTATTATATAAATGTATGCAGTTAAGATCACATGTCACCATGATGTCTGGATAGTTCTCCAAGTTCAGTGAAAAATGGACAACCCCCTTTCTTAGCAGCGCTTCTCTCTCTTTGCCTCACCTTGTTTGGATAATGTTTCTGAGCACAGAAGCCTGACCTTGTTTGGAGGGTGTCCTTACTCAGAGCTTCTGGTAAAAGCTACATGACTCAGCATATAAATCATACTTCTTCCCACCAGTAAGACAATTAGGTACTGTGCTGTGAGCAATTAGCTCATAACCTAATGAGTTAGGTTCCTGCTCATAACCCTAAGAGTCCATATATAACTACTTCTGGACCAATAAAATGAGCTGTCTCTCTGAAGTTGACACCCAAAAGTTCTTTCCACCATACTCACAGCCAACAGGATCCTGCTCACTGCTTCTGCCCCCATTTCCATGTGGACTGGTGGACAATGACCCACAAGGAAAAGGTGTCATTTAAAGACTTGAGAATGTTCAATAAGTAAAAAGTTTTCTGTGGAAGAATTAAGACCTTTATTTGACCCCCTAAGGTCATATGAAAACAGGTCTAAAGGTATACTCCCGATGCTGGGGAGCTGAGGCATAACTTCCAAGGTTAGCTCCATGGCCTCCATACATGAACACACATAAACATCACAAGTGTGCACTTTCACATGTGTGCATGCAAGACATATACACATTCACACACACACACATGCATTCTCACAAACATACACTCACACACATATAAAGTTTCTTCACTATTCTTAAGTTGTTATGTTAATTTAATTAGCATTATCTGATGTTCTAAAATGATTTATGTTTACAATCTTTTATTCTCTTCAAAATCTCTTCCAAGGATTTTAATAATATAGGGAAGCAGATTTCATTCACTGTCCCGCGCAACCTCCCGCCAGCAGGAAAGACGCGGCACACTCAGGATCCTTCTGCAGTATAAGCTTTAATGCATCTTGAGAGGGAGAGCATAAGCTTCACAAACGAGGAGGGACCCCAAGGGCCTAAAACCCTTCCCTTATATAGAGAGCTAAGCTCGCCTGGGACGTGGCAGTCTCTGATGGGCTCCTGTTGCCTCAGGCCACATGACATGTTCCAACTGTCAGATTAATAAAGGCGGGAAAACCTTCCAGCGCATGCGCACAGACTTGTTAATGGCAATGATGTGATAAGGATAGCTTCCCACAATTCACATAAATTCTTACTCACCAGAGAAAGATGCATATGTGGTGTCAAAGAGCAAAATGAAACAGTCTTTCTCAATATGAATCTGTAGAGCATTTGTGGAGCTGATAAACATTTTACCTTGAAGTCATTTCTAGAATCAGCAACCTAGTTCACTTTAGTGTTTTCTATGGAGACAATAATCTGTTACTCACTATTGAGCTCATTTAGTAAGTAAACCGTTTACTTTGTCAGCAAATAAGATAACCTTTCATTACACAAACATGCACATGCACTCACACATGCACATGCATACTCACATGTGCACACCCACCCACACTTGCAGATGCACACCTGCAAGCACTAACAACCGCACCTCTGTATAGATTCTGTACTTTCAAGGTCCCAACTGACTAGGAAAATTGATTGTGTCTACCACTACTATTGGTCACTTCTAAATAAAAGAGCTTAATCTTCAAGTAGTAAAATAATAGTAATATAAAACCAAAGAAGAAAGGTATGCATGATTCAGTCATGAATTCTACACCAAACATTTCATTTCCAGTATCCTCACATTGGAATGTCTGCCTTCTAATCCTCTCCCCACAGAATGTAACATATTAGTGTTTGAAGTAAATACTTTAAAAATTTTATCATCATTTCATTGTACTCCATTGAGATATAAATTTCACTCCTAAACTTTCACTATCTTTTTTCTGTACTATTTAAAGTTGACAAACCTATATTGTTATGCCACTACCATTAAGCCTTCCACCATCATTCCTTAACAAATAATAATTAGTTATTATCCCTATATTTTAGCTATTGTTTCCTAATGAAATATGGAATGAATATAGTTTCCATATGAAATAGTCATGTTGTATGCAGTCACTATGATTTTGCTGATTTCACATTTTCTTATTCTCCCTCACCTTTCTTCTCCATCCCTTCCTACATTCTTCCTTCTCTCTCCTTTCTCTCCCATCCACTTCTGTGGCAGAATTTCCGTCCCCAATCTATTTGCAGCTGGTGGCCTATGCTTGGACAGGAAAAAGGGAGGCAGAGCTAAGGGTGGTAGAGAGACAGACAGAAAGAAAGGGAGGAAGGCGAAAATGGCAGCAGACGTAGACCCCTGTGGTTTCGAGTAAATACATAGATATGAAATCTAAAGGTTAGGAAAATTGGGATAACTTTCTAAGTTGTGTGAGTATCTTGTGTATTGAGTTTTTATTGAAATATATAAATCCACTAGTTAACTTTGACAACTAGATTTACTAGGTTATTGGAAGTTGGGTCCAATGACTACTGGGTGGTTATGACTGTGAAGAAACTAGCAGCTCCTTGTACGAGCGAACTGGAGCTGGAAGCATATCAAGTGGTCACTGGGGCAGGGGTGGTGGGGTGGTGGGGGTGGTACAGGAAAGCTAGAGAGAGTAGCCAGACCTGCTGAAGAGCTTTCAGAGACAAAATGGACTAATCAGTGCGGGAACATGGTGGTTAAGCTGGGAGCCAGCCGAACACATCCTTTCTAATACCTCCCGTGACACCTTTCTTTCTTTTACTTTCTTTATATATAATCTCCCTAGGTTGAGAGGCCAGTGGCCAACTCTAGAGCTGAGCAGCTGTAGCTGACAGGACAGGCATGCTGATTAGTTTGGAAATGCAACTCCCTCTATCAGAAGAAAAATACTATGGAGAAGAAATATCATAAAATGTTGATTAACAAGAAGGCTTTCTGTGTTAGGGTTTTAATACTCTATGTTGAGACATTTTATAATTATTACTTTGTCACCATTTGTCCAGGGTCACTGAGAATTAGTGAGATTTGCCTTTAAGATGCATACTATATCCCCTATTGCTATGCTTGAATACTCCTTCTAAAGAAAACTACTTGAAGAAAATCATGCAAGAATGAAGCTCACGATAAGCAGGTCACATGATCATGACTACACTGTCCCAAAAAGTAAATTTGAACTATTTTCCTCCTTATAATTGTTACTTCAAGGAAGGGTTTGTAATAGTTTACACTTTGCCATTTCTCCTGACATTGCCCTATGATTTTCAGTCTTTTATAATTTCATGTTTTCACCCATTAATTTTTTTAAACTCTTATTTTCTCTGTTTATCTCTGTAGAGGGGCACAGTATAATTAATTTGTCAACAAACTTCCTGTTTTATCAGTAAATGGCACTGACTAGGGATTGGAGGATACTAGAAAGCAGACTAAAAAATTCAAGAAATTATGTAATTTCACAACCCCACATTCAGGTGCTGGCAAGTTTCTGTCAGAAGCAATGGCCCACAACCTCTATGATTGCAAAGCTTTCTGAGTGACTCTCCAACTCTCACATCCTAATTGCAGAAAGTCGGTGGGGTGTGTGTGTGTGTGTGTGTGTGTGTGTGTGTGTGTTTACATGGCTTAAGTAAGTGATAATCTTTGTGACTAATCATCATAAAACAACAGCAATAAAATACTGTGTGTTTTACATGTGTGGATACTTACAAACATGTTTCTCTAATTTCATTTCTGTTATTGTGATAAAAGACAATATGACGAAGAAAGGATTTATTTGATTTAAATATCATATTATAGTCCATCGTTGAGGTTATGGCAGTGCAATGAGATACTCACATCATACCCTCAGCCCAATAGTTAGAATGCTGTTGAAGACCCCCGCAGAGGGGAGACCCTCACTCAAGTCTCGGAAGGTAGCAACCACCCAGTAATCTGCTTGCGACACCGTGAACTGGAGCAATAGTGAGGTTTATTAGGGCATGTGACAGCTAGCTGCCGGTCAATTTGTTTGCTCATGCAGGAGCTGAATCTACCCCGACAGCCAGTTTGAGAGGGGTTTTTAAAGGGAAAAAACACAAACCAAGGAATGGGGAGGGGGATGAGGGGTTGCTAAGGTGGCATAACATAAAAATAGCAGAACATTCCAAAGGAACCCAACCTACATGAGTCAGGGTCAGGTGAAAACTCTCTGTACGCTAATCTTTCTCAAGAATATGGTCCTTCCCTGTTACTTCAGCCTTGCCTTGTCACTGTGGTTACTAGCTTGGTTCCCAGCTTGGTTCCACCTAGCTCACTTGCATTCTTTCCTTTCTCTTTGCGGTCAGCCAGTTCCAGTAATGGTGACTTGTCTTTCCACATTCCTAACTTGCTTCATGGCTCGGTTTCTCAGAAAATTTTCCATGTCCTTATAAAGAAAGCCTAAAGAATATTTTATATGTCTAAAAAGGATTCTATATACCCAGTATCTATAATTTTTCACTCTACACTGTGAGTGCTTCTTTGCTGCCTGCTTGCTTCTGCTCAGCTGGCTTTTTTATACAGCTAGGCCATCTCAAGAAACAGTGCTACTCTCATTTAAAATAGGTATTAACTTCAGCCCAATTAAGACATGTATTACAATACTTCCTCCCATACCCCACCCCCGCTAAAACATGGACACAGGCAAAATTAATCTAGCTAATGCTCCTTTCAAACTTTCATGCCATTTGATTCTTGACTGTTGACAAGTTGACATGTTAAATCAAATATCAAGCATGTATATATAAGCATCTGGTATATACACATACACATATATTTTATGTGTATATATGTAGCCGCCTGCGGTTATGGATGAACTGGGTTCACCTGAAAGGGAGGCTGTAAATGAAAACAAGTAATGGAGAGGCGAGAAAAGCAAGAAGCCAAGACAAAGGTCTCTGATCTAGGCTCAAAGCTTAATATTCAGCTCTTCTATTTAAACAGAAAGCCCCACCGAACCCAGTCTTTGTTTCAGCCAGAGAACCCATCCTTTGTGTCAGCCAGATTATGTCTCAAGGCAAGCTCAGTGGGCATTCTATTCTTCTAGGTTCCTGTAGGAAGTTGTACCTGCAGCCAAAGTGGATAACTCCACCTAGGTCCTATTATTAGGTCTATTGTGATAAACAAGGTCTTTCAGGCCTGCTCACGGCTGGGGTAGGGCACATATATATGTTTATATAAATGTGTTAGTGTTTAGTGCTCAAGGGAAATAAAGTTATTATAGTTAGCAGTTTTTAATTTCTCATTCTGAAGATGAAATGGTAAGTCATGTAGATGTTTTTTCTTGAATGTACTTCAAATTGAAATCCTACCACACTGGAGGAAGCATGTGGGCATTGTCACTACGTAGAATTGTCAGAGGAGTCTTGGAGTGTGTGTGTACATACTTACTGTGGAACTGTAACAAGTGGGTGGGAATGTGTGTTTCTGTGTACACTGTAGAATTGTAAGCATGTGGACATGTTTGCATCCATGTGCACTGTTGAATTATCAAAGGTATGTATGTGTCCATGTGCACAGTAGAATTGTAATAGGCAAGTGTACATGTGTGGTGATTGGAATATGTGTGAGCCCGATACACTCATGTGTTTGAGTGCCTGGCACATGTGAAGTAGCACTACTAGGAGGTCTTATTGGAATAGATGCAGCATTGTTGAAGAAGTATGTCTGTCCACTCTTCCTTTCTGAGCCTTTGGAGAGGTTTGTGTGAGTGTGTGTGTGAGTGTGTGTGTGTGTGTATGTATGTATGTGTGTGAATTATCTGGTTTAGAGGTGAACATTGTGCAGGCTCTTAATCTTTTTTGATAATAATAAAATATACATTGAGTTACCTACTTACTTTTTCTAGAGAGATTCCTTCATTCTCTCCTATGAGGAAATGGTAGAAGAAGTTTCAGAAAGACAGCAGCGACTGGGCAATGAACTGTTAACTGGGGTGCAACTAAATGAACAAAACTCCACAATGTGAATTACAACAAATGTCCATGGTTTTCAGTGATCTTACAGAGAAAGTTTGAACCACTTTCTTTCCCTTTTTTTTCCTTCTGATATACAGCAAACTCTTACCTCTAATTAAAGATTCATCTCCAACCTAGTAAACACTAAGACCAATTCTCACCACTGGAATCTGCAATTCTCATTTTAAAAAAATCTTTAATGCTACTATAACAATGATTTTAAAGCCTTTCCACAAAAACATTCAGATAGTACCATCAACATATAATGTCTTATATAATTATTGCATATCTGTTTTACACAGTAGAATATACCTACCAGCCAACATCATAAGAAAATTGCTAAAAAGTTCTAAATAATATCTGTATTTATTTTTAACCCGAGATACTTGAAGACACTGTTATACAAAAAGATTGTGATTTCTATTCCTCCCTCTATGAATTTTGCATCAAGACAAGATTTACCCTTCATTTCATTCCCTACTCCATTTGCAGACCATATCATCCAAACCAGCTTCCTTGACAAAGTGTTTCAGGAATTTTCCTGAGGATAAAGTTCGAAACTGACTCTTTCCTTGATATTACAACTCAATATTACCAGCAAGAGTTTCTATAAGAGTTTTATGAAAAATGATGAGATTTGAGTTCTGCCATCTGGCATAGTCACTCTCTTGGTGTTACTCCTCATTACACTCCCATAAATGTCATCATAGACACTACACAATCACTTGAAGTATAAAATAATATGGTGACAAAAGTTATTTTGGTTGGTAGAAAGATACAGTTTTGCTCAACATCATTATCTTTATGTAAAAGGTAGTTAGGAAAAAGTTTTATTTCAGTTGTAAGAAAAACTACCTAGTTATGAGATCTGTCAAAACTGTACAAACCTACACATGGAATTCTCTGCTGAAGACTGAAAGAGATGTAACTTAGTTATATTGATCTTGCTCAACTTTGAAAGTTATATGAATAGGCTCCACCATATCCCATTTCTGAAGAAAATTTTTGAATCCATTAGTCTTCTTGTTGCTCGCTTAAGAACAAAGCTCAATGTTCTTTAGAGAAATCTCCAGCCTCTCTCTATCAGTGTTCATGCTTAGTAATATTAGATTCTCGTTTCTTTGATATTTCTATGTAAGGATTTTTAAAAAAATATTACAGGACTTGTCTCATTTGTGCAATAGAAATTGAGTTTGGGTTTTTTTTGTGTGTAATGTTATCTTCCAAATAGGATTCATGATGAAAAGCAGCACTGGGTGTAAGTGGAGAAAGGGAGCTTTCACTAAGCATTCAGAACTTAGTGGTCTTTGAACCGAAGAATTCTGGTGATGATCACTGTGAAGGGAAGTTCAGGCTGGAGAATACCGATTTTACCATGATTGTCAAAACCTAAATGAACTCCAAAAGACTGTAAAATCATAGGATAAACTGTATTCAGCTTTTGTTTGTTTGGTGAGAATTTGCTGTCAGTTATTATAAACTTAAAGTAGAGTAAGGATTATTAAAGATAACAGTGTTTGTATAGAACTGTAGTTCACCAATCTCGGGTAAAAGGACAAGGCTCACTCTTACATAGCATTTGTAAAGATAACTTTGGAAGTAGGTTTGGTCTTGTTTCTACCACATAGAAACCATGTGAACTTGGGTTACTTACATCAGTACTCATCAATTCTCTCAATTAGAAGTGAGCATGAAAATATATTTTAGAATATTGTATAATGAGTTAATAGTTGAAGATGCTGAGAGTGATATATGAATGCAGTACACTTGTTATAAATGTTGACATCATTGTTCTATAGCTACTGAAAGTATAGTGTGGATTCAGACACAATGGAATCTTAACTATTTACCATGTATACACAAGATCTCCATGAATAATAATGTAGAAATACACTCTGCCTGCCCTTGCTGCATTGTTATTGGAAGGAGAACTGCATGCAGAAAGGAAATAAGTGGGGTGGGAAATCTCTTGGCACTGATAGACATGGGACATTTGATATAGGTAATAAAATATGTTATGCCGCTGTGTAAGGATTGAAATTTGACACATTTTAAACAGGATCTTAAGCATGCTTGTTCACACTTAGTATGAAATTTCTACATGAATATTATCTTATGTGGGTTGTGAAGTGTCTATAAGACTTATTCAATGCCTGTAAAAGTATTCATATTATAAAGATAATTGTGGGAAGAGAAATCTCTCTCTTATAAAATATGTTCTAATAAAATAGATTATATTTTAACATGATAAAGAATCATGGTTTTTAGTGTAGCAAGTTTGTTTTTGGTTTGTTTTGTTTGTTTCCATGTTTTGGAATCATGGTTTTTTGTTTGGTTTTTTTTTGTTTGTTTGTTTTACATCCTTGGGTCTCAACTAGACAAGAAACAAAGTAGAAAAAAATATCATTTGCAAAGTGCTTCTGAAGTGAGGAAAAGCTTAATAACCATTGTGGGAAACTCACACTTGCCATTATTAGAGAACAAGATAGAATATGTCGAGTGGCAGTGGAGAGGTGAACTGGAGCTGTTTCTATACTCCATGGAGAAAGTGCTGGCTGTTGGAGTGTGATGACAGGAGTGAGCAGTCAAGAATGCACAGGAAGATCATATGTTAGCTGTAAATTTACTAAGCCATGGAGATAAAACATATCTGTTCAACAACCAGTGGTGGGTAAGGAGTACTAGAGTCAAGGCAAATTGCTGGATATAGGGGATGATACTCGGTGAGTAGATTGTAGTATCTTCTATTAAGAACTAAAAATCTAAGAAAAGATGTTAGGAGACCTAGAGTTTGGGTTAGTGCATGTTAAATTCAAAGTGAAAGTGAAACAGAAGCATAAGTTGGAGCTATTGTATATGTTCTGCCGATTAAGAGCAAAAGACCCTAGCCATGGACTAGAAGCAGGAGTAAAGATGGACAAAGTGACCTAAATTATAGGACCATATTTTATTGTGTACTAGATTTTTGTTCTTGTAGTCTTGTTATTGCATTACCTGTGTAGCACTTTTTACAAAGCAAAATCAGTTGGATTAGCAAGATAAGGCAGTGGGAATAGTTGCTAATATCTCTAAATTGTAAAGTCCTTGGCATTTCGCCTATATTGCAGCATGATGTGCTGGATCCAACTCTATTGGAGAACTTTATATATTTTAATGACAGACAAATTGGAGAGGATTGGATTGAAAACTATAGGCAAGTCAAAGAATTAGTCAAACAGGAAGCAATGCATGTTTACTGTGTCCTCAGGGGGTCAGGCACATGAGGAGCCACAAAGATGTATTTTTCAATGAGCAAATGCAGATAGCATTAATTTTTATTTATGAAGAGACCTTAAGAAAAGAAAAGTCTTGTAAAATATTTCAAAGAGCTAAACAGCTATTAAAAAAATTAGAAAGTTTTTTAAAAAGATAAAACATAAGGAGCACTTGATATACAAAGCAGATGACAGTAAGAATAGGTCTGCAAGACTAGAGGCTGGAGGAAGAAGGCTGCAAGGGTACTGGTAGGCCTGGAGAATAAAAAATATGAGTGAGACTAAGGGCTGACCTGAAGGACGAATGGAGAGATGGTAAGTTCTGCTGAATCCTGCATTGACCAAATTAAAAACAAACAAATGGATATTGTTGGTCAAAATTTAAAGAATGAAAGGTGAGGTTGTGACTATAGCTAGCAATGATGTGTACTTAAAAACTGTACTCAGAGAATACATTTTAAGTGTTTCACACAAAAAGCTATGTAAAGCATGCACATGTTAATCATTTTAACATGTGTATATTTAAATATTACTTTCTACATCACAAATATATGGAGCTTTTTCAAATTTTATCAATTAGTATTTAAATAAACTTAGAAAACTTATGTGAACAAAATTTCAACCAACAAGCCACGGCAGCACTTCTCATGAAGATATGATCAATAAATAAATGTTGCACAGGCAATGATGCTCTTTGTGAACTAGTATGTCATGTCAATCAAATCATGATCCCAGTCTGTGATTGTAATGTGTTGCTTGTTCACTCTTTCAGCTTCCCCTTAGGTAGTGTGTCCTCAGATACAGCTAACAGATGTTCTCTCTTTTTCTTCAGTGTCTGGTCTCCTGGAGGTAAATTGGATAGAGAATGAGTGCCATCTAGAACATTGTTATGTTCAGGTCTTAGTACCTCCAAGAGATCTCAAAGAATCTCCGTATCTGCTGTAGAGATACATAAGAGCCCTTTATTTTAAACCCAGGTTTGGACCGCAAGTTGCACAAAGCTGTGGCCCCGTGTCAGGGAGTATAGGGAATATATACAAATCCGTTACACAGTGGGAGGGAAGCCGTGGATAAGGGAAACCTTAATGTTTCTACAGATCAGTGCAGCTGCCTGGGAACTATTAACTGGCATGATTTCTCTCTAAGGATGTATGGGTTTTGCTTTTCCCAAGGCCATAAGCCACCTGTGTTGGGGAGTGTTTGGCCATCCATCAGAGAGGGTGCCAGCTTCAGGTGGCATGGAGGCTGCTGCACTGTTTTTGTTTATCTGTTTTCAAACTGATATTGTCGTTCCCAGGATGTGGATGCTATTACAATAAGGATTTGTGGCCTTTGGCTTTGACTTTCAAGAGGGGTCAGGTGGAGGGAAGGGGAATTTCTATGTGTGCAGGGCTGAGAGGGAAGGGGAAGTGTTGTGGCTGTGGTGAGCGCCAGCCTGCTAGGCTTCTGGGGAAGTGCCTAAGCTAACACTGGCCTTTTGGCCATTTCACTCAGCTCCTTCAGCATCACCCAGTTACTTCAGCTGTAGAAGGTTTATTTCTGTATTTTCTCTTCAGTGTTCAGGCATCCCCCCAAACATGTGTATGTATATTATCTGAAACACATTTGATTTTTTTTCCCAAGACATTGCCAGTCTCCCAGACATCTGACCTACCTGATTCAAAATAAGACTGTTCAACCCTGGACTGTTTTGCTAGTACTACTTTGGAATGTTTTGAGAAAAAAACCCAAAGAATCTACTTATTCAACTGTTTGGAACAAGTATGTATGGTAGTAACAATGAATACTAATCTTAGTAGTGTTATTTTCTCATCATTTCCTTAGTGATTGCAGCCCACAGTGGGACTCCAGCAGGCAGATTCTGAACTCAAGTCATGTTTGGACATTTGAGTCTTCAAAGGATATACAAAAACCTCTTGACCTGAGTTTACACATCAGGGCATTTTGCCTTCTGCATAAAATGAAAAGAAAATCCTAGTTGCCTGGACACCTGGCTTATGTACCCCTTAATATCCTGTGAGGCCTTTGATACAGAGGCCTAGAGAATATAGATCAGGGAAAAGTGGTGCCTTCTTTTTTTCTATCTGTTCATCACTGTTAATAAAAACTGTATAAAGTCTAGTAAATAAGAACTCAAGTTAGCCAGTAAGTGCCATTTTCTTTCCTAATGAGACTGAAGAGTATCACTTTGTTCCTAGTGAGCCTTCAGTGTAAAAGCCTTATCAGTCATGTCCTAGGTGGGCTCTTCTCTCATGAGGCAAGGAAGAAGCAAATGAAAACTAATAGTGAGAGGACACAGTCTATTCCTGTCTCAAACATGGTGTTACTCTAATATAGAATGAACTCATGTATTGCATATGCAAATGTATTTGTTTACATAGATTAACAGATCAATTTTTCTAAAGAGATGAGTTTAGCAGAATTTTTCATTGACATTAGAGATTACTAAGCTAACATCTCGACCAACTGCATTTACTGCAACCCCTAAGCTGATGGGCTAACTGTCAGGCTTTGCTGGCTAGTCTCCAAAGAGACAAGAAGTAAATTCCAAACAACATGAACAAAAAGCCTGCTTATCCATACCATATCATGTTCCAGAATCTCCACTTCACCACTGAAACGGACACAAACAACATCTCTAGCTGTTATTAACAGGTCATTTTATCAACTGGAAGCTTATGAACAGTGTCTGTCCCTCCTCTCCACCATGAATTCCATGGTGATTTTTTTTTATCAATTGCTAACTTCAAATTAAAAAGGAGCATATGACATATAGTATTTCAAGGACTTTTATCCCCCACTGAGTCTTAAGTCTAGTAAGAAATCAAATATGAAAATATTTAAGGAATGATACTATAGTGAAGCCTATGATATGATACCCTAAATAACTGGGCCTCCTCAGTATCCATATGTAAAGTCATTTCATGTATTTGTCATTAAAACAGGAGTTAGAACTGTTGTTTGCACTCTTAGTAGTCACTTTTCTGTCTATACTTAAAGACACCTGCCATTTTTTCAAAACTCAGAATCAGTAAATGAAAAGCTGATGGAATCTATAAAAAATAATATTGGCCCAGTAATGATAGAATCTGGCACCTGGTCTCAATTTCAACCCTTCCAAGGCTGGGAATATTGAATAATGTCACTTGTGTCACCAATGAGAGCTTTTTATTTATTTATTTTTGGCTCAAGAGATATTTTATTATTAAAGGTAATTGACGAAAAAGTACAAGATTTTCAGTTATAGTTCATGGAACAATTTTTAAGTATTTGAGACATATATGTTGTGACAAATATTGTTGTTATGTTGTAATTCATATATACCTGGGATATTATATCTTATCTACAAAGATTTCACATTTATTCCGGGAAGTTCTTTGCTGTGAGTGGAAGCTCTGGATATTATAGGTTGATCATCTGCATTGATGACTTCTAAATGCTAGCAAAGCTCCTATTTGTGAAAAATGCCTGAAAAATACAGAGGCAGACGCTTGAAGCCAACCATTGGACTGAGCACAGGATCCCCAATGGAGGAGTTAGAGAAAGGACTGAAGGAGCTGAAGGGGTTTTCAACTCCATAAGAAGAACAACAATATCAACCAACCAGACCTCCAGAGCTCCCAGGAACTTATCCACCAACCAAGGAGTACACATGGCGGGACCCATGGCTCCAGCTGCATATGTAGCAGAGGATGGTCTTATTGAGCATCGATGGGAAGAGAGGCCCTTGGTACTGTAAAGGCTGGATGATTCAATGTAGGGGAATGCAAGAGAGGGGAGGCAGGAGTGGATGGTTGTGTGGGGTAACACCCTCATAGAAGCAGGGAGAAGGGGGATGGGATAGGGAGTATCTGGGGGCTAGGGGAAACCAGGAAAGAGGATAACATTTGGAATGTAAATAAAGAAAATATCCAAAATAAAAATTGTTCCCAGCTTTGTCAAATCTCTCATTGTCCATGTTGTAGACATAGGTGTTTTAAGTCCCTCTGTGTTTGTGTGTATGTGTGTGTGTGTGTGTGTGCGTGTGCCTGTGTGTGTGTGTTTCACTTGCATTCCTTTTAACTTGGAAAGTTATTGAGCTTCAGTAGGTATAATGATATATTAGAGATATAACAATATTAATATTGTCAGGATTAAATGACAGACTATCTGAACAAAGACTACATTGTACTATTTGAGTAAATTTCAGTGTTGTGGTGATGATATCAGTATTCAATTTTTATATTGAAGCAGTCAAATACTTTACAAGAAACAACTAAAGGAATGAAAGGTTTATCTTGGTTTACCATTTGTAAGGATAAAGCCCATCATGGCAAGAAGTATAATGTACAGTCAGGATACAGAAATTAATTAGGAAGTAGAGATAGGCTATAAAACTACAAGACCTACCCCTTGATGACCACTTTCTCTAGTGATTGTTTCTCCTAAAATCTCCCAATTCTTTCTAAACAGCACCAACAGTAATTTAACCAAGTGTGAAATCAGCCTTTGGAATCATTTCACATTTCAACTACAGTAGTGATCTTCTGAAATACATAAGTATGGAAACGGTACAGATGAAAAACTAGGTACAAAGAGGAAACTATCAGACAGTCATATGGAGACTATGTGACAAAGGCAGAGCATAAACCAAGGACTGGCCACAAAATCTTTTTCTGTATCATTATTCCACACTGTGTTTCAGCATTTGATAAAAGTGGTAGCAGGTGTCTGGCACACAGTTACAGGTTGGCTCATATTGCTGATAGTTAGATAGCTGATATGATACAGCTTTGAATGCAGGTGTTGAGCCATATGTTTCTTTCTGTGCTTTATATAGTCTGTCCTCACAAGCACCTTGTGAGTCCCATGGCAAACATGCTATAGCCTCTTTCTGTGTTGAATAATGGGTTTCAATGCTGCCAGAGGGAAGAGATTAGTTGGAATGAGAATTGATTCTTTTTTCTTCCTCAGGCCAGCTTGATATTGTACCATGATGCACCTCTCTCAATATCATTGTGTCAGTTAAAAGTCAAAGAAGGTTATCTTTAGGGAGAGTCTGTTTGGTGGACAAACTCATGAGGACCTCAAATAATAAACAATAATGTGGAAAATTAGAAAATTCATTATGTGATAAGAGTGCACATAAACTCATTATGTGTGCTATAATAGGATATCAGAAAACAAAAGAGATGTGTGTGTGTGTGTGTGTGTGTACATGTTCTTCAAAGGTGAGAAAAAGAAGGAACTTGGCATAAGAAGAGTCCACTAAATACCAGACATTGAGTTGGATGGTTTGCATGCAGTTGTCACCAGTGCCCATTCTTGTTCTTGTGCAGGTGACAATGCTATATCTCTGTTGCAGTGAGAGATCTAGCTTTCATATTAGAAATCTGAGCCACTCATTAAAATTGTTGTAGAAAACTCATATTACTAATGAACCTCAATAAAGATAAAAATTAAGTTCACTCTCCTAACTCCAAAGCCTTAGCTATTTCATGTAAAAAGACAAGAAAGTGAACTCCATGCCTGTAGACATATATTGTAATTTTATATTTTTTTAAATTGAAGGCATGAAAACATAATTCCCCAAATAAACCAGTAGAGAGACTATAAAATGTATATTGAAGACAATGTTTATTATACAACAAAATAAAATAAATTATCTTGGCAAATGAAACTAGCTTTATTACTAATTGATATTTTTAATGATTTATTTTTCTGTTACTTCCTTATTACAAAAATGTGTTCCTAAAGAAGAGTGATCTTGCACTCAGACAAAAATGACTTTGTATTTATACTACCTTTGGTTCTATAACCACATCATCTATAATAGTAATTTCTATCTTGAGAGTAGTTGACAGACATTATAATGTATGATACATTTTAGAAAGAGTGAAGGTAAAACATTTCAAATATGTGAATAAAAATACCATAAATATAACATTACAATTCAAAATGCAACTTAAACTGTAAAGATAAATTTAAGAAATATAAATATGAGTTAATTATGTTTATAATAGTAGTCATATATTTTCATCCATTAACTATCTATTTGAAGTATATTTAGTAGAATATATATATATGGAAAACAATCTAGGGATTTAGAACACACACCCAACATACACCACAGTCTCTACCATTAAAAAAATTTTTTTTGACTATTAAGAATGAAGAGAATTCTTAATTCTATTAAGAATTAAGAATGTGTTTCAGGGAAGAGCCTCAAACACATAGACACAGGAGAAATATTCCTGAACAGAACAGCAATGTCTTATGCTGTAAAATAAGCAATAGACAAATGCGACCTAATAAAATTGCAAAGCTTCTGCAAGGCAAAGGACACTGTCAACAGGACAAAACAGCTACCAACAGATTGGAAAAAGATTGTTACCAACCCTATATCACATAGAGGGCTAATATACAATATATACAAAGAACTCAAGAAGTTAGACTCCCCAAAAAACCAAATAATCCATTAAAAAAGTGGTGCAGAGTACTGTCTGAGTACCCAGCTATACCACTACTAGGCATATACCCAAAAGATGCTCCAACATATAACAAGGACTAATGCTCCACTATGTTCATAGCAGCCTTATTTATAATAACTAGAAGCTGGAAAGAACCCACATGTCCTTCAACAGAGGAATGGATACAGAAAATGTGATACATTTACACAATGGAGTACTACTCAGCTGTTAAAAACAATGACTTCATGAAATTCTTAGGCAAATGGATGGAACTAGAAAATATCATCCAGAGTGAGGTAACCCAATCACAAAAGAACAGACATAGTATGTACACACTGATAAGTACACATTAGGCTAAAAGCTCGGAATACCCATTATACAAGAAGAAGGAAGACAAAGTGTCCTTCAGTCCTTCTTAGAAAGAGGAACAAAATACACACAGGAGGTAGAGGATGAGAGGAAGGAAGGAGGGAGAGGGGAAAATGGGGGCAGGATAAGGTATGGGAGGAGACAATGATGATAGATAGAGGGTCAGGAAATTGAGCAGAGTTGTGTAGCAAAGGGGTATAGGGAACTTGGGGTAGCCCCCAGAAAGTCTCAGATGTCAGGAAAGCAAGAGGCTCCCAGGACCCAGTGGGTATGACATTAGCTGAAATATCAAACAAAGGGGAAGGCGATCTTGTAGAAATCATAACCAGAGGTTAGTCAAGGCTGCCAGTTAAGGGATGGGGCTACACAATCATCTCCAAATTTTTAACCCAGAATTCCTCTTGTCTAAAAATAATATGGGGATAAAGTGTGGAGCAGTCACTGAAGGAAAGGCCATCCAGAGACTGCCACACCTGGGGATCCATTCCATATACAGACACCAAACCCAGACACTATTGTTGATCCCAAGAAGTGATTGCTGACAGGCTCTGCCAGATCCTGACCAGTATAGATGAGGATGCTTGCAGCCAAACATCAGACTGAGCACAGGGAACCCAATGGAGGAGGAGTTAGAGAAAGGACTGAAGGAGCTGAAGGGATTTGCAATCCATAGGAAGAACACTATCAACCAACCAGACCCCACCCCCAGAGCTCCTAGGGACTAAACCACCACCCAAAGGGTATATATACATGGAGAGACCCAAGGCTCCATCTTCATATGGAGCAGAGAATGACCTTCTTTGGCATCAATGGGAGGAGTGGCCCTTGGTCCTCTGAAGCCTGGATGCCCCAATGTAGGGAAATATCAGGGCAATGAGGTAAGTGTAGGTGGGTGAATGTGGAAGCACCCTTGTAGAAGCAGAGGGAGGTGGGATGGGATAGGAGGTTTCTGGACATAAAACTGGGAAATGGGATAGCATTTGAAAAAATATCTAAAAAAATATAAATAAAAGGGATAAACAATTTCAAGAAAAGAATGCAGAACTCTGAGTAGAACACTGCGATCTTATGAAATATTTGATGTGGGCAAGTAATTCGTGAAATGAATCACTGTATTTCTGCATGCATAGGCTTGGCAACGGTTTTGTGGATAATGAAATGGGCTGCTTCATTTCCTCTAAGTTTGACATGTGATTGATACAATAAAATCATAGATTCGTTCATCTAATTCTCTCACATAAACTTCTGGTAATCTAGCTGATTACAAACTGTGCTTAATGAAGTGCTATAAATTGTTAGAGGCAAACACTGAATGTTTATTTGAATTACATTCTGAATCACTGTCTATTATGAAGGGAATTCAGAAAAGGAATTCAAGGCAGGAACCTGGAAGAAGAAACTGAAGCAGAGATTATAGAGGAACACTCCTTAGTGGCTTGTTCTCTAATGGCTTACAAAGCTCACTTCATTATATCTTACATAGGTGGCACCAGACAAAATGGGCCGGACCCTCCCCAACCCTCTTAGTCAAAGAAAGGCCCTCTAAATAAGCTTATGGCCCAATCTGATGAAGTTATCTATTCAATTAAGGTTTTCTTTTTCTAAATTTCTCTATCTTGTATCAAGTTTACAAAAACCTATCATAGTGGCTTAATATTGTTTTTCTAAATTGGTGAAGGTAGAGAGTTGATCATTATCATTTTTTATTGGATATTTTATTTACATTTCAGATGTTATCCTCTTACCCTATCGCCTCCCCTCGCCCAGGAACTCCCTATCCCATTCGTCCTCCTCCTGCTTCTATGAGGATGTCCCCCCCAACTATCCCCACTCCCACCTCCCCATTTTCGAATTCCCTCACACACAGGATCCAGCCGTCATGAGACCAAGGATCTCCTCTCCCACCTATGCCCAACAGGGCCATCCTCCCTTACACGTACAGCTGGAGCCATGGGTCCCTCCCTAAGTGCTCCCAGGATGGTAGTTTAGACCCTGGGAGCTCTGGTTGGTTGGTATTGTTGCTCTACCCACATGGCCACAAACCCTTTCAGCTCCTTCAGTCTTCACTCTAACTCCTCCATTGGGAACCACTTGATCAGTTTAGTGGTTAGCTGTGAGCATCTGCCTCTGAATATGTCAAGGTGTGGCAGACCTCTAAGGACACAGATATATCAGGCTCCTTACAGCATGGCCTCCCTGACATCCATATCAGCATCTACCTTTGGTGACTGTACATGGGATGGATACCCAGGTGGAATGGTCTCCAGACGGCCCCTCCTTCAGTTTCTGTCCCACACTTTGTCTCCAGATTTGCTCCCTTGAGTATTTTGTTACTCCTTCTAAGAAGGACCAAAGTACCCCCTCTTGGTCTTCCTTCTTCATGAGCTTCATGTGGTCTGTGAGTTGAATCTTGAGTATTTCAAGCTTCTGGGCTAATATACAGTAATCAGTGGGTGAATACCATGTGTGTTCTTTTGTGATTGGGTTACCTCACTCAGGATGCTATTTTCTAGTTCTATCCATTTACCTAAGAATTTCTCAAATTCATTGTTTTTAATAGCTGAGAAATACTCTATTGTGTAAATGTATCCCATTTTTTGTATCCATTCCTCTGTTGAAGTACATATGGGTTGTTTCCAGCTTCTGGCTATTATAAATAAGGCTATTATGAACATAGTGGAGCATATGTCCTTGTTATATTTTGGAGGATCTTCTGGGTATATGCCCAGGAGTGGTATAGCTAGGTCCTAAGGTAATGCTAAGTCCGATTTTCTGAGAAACCACCAGACTGATTTCCAAAGTGATTGCACCATCTTGAAATCCCACCAACAATGGAGGAGGATTCCTCTTTCTCCACATCCTTGCCAGCATCTAGTATCATCTGAGTTTTTGATCTTAGCCATTCTGACTGCTGTGAGGTGGAATCTCAGGACTGTTTTGATTTGCATTTTCCTGATGACTAAGGATGTTGAACATTTCTTTAGGTGCTTCTTGGCCAACTGACTTTCCTCAGTTGAGAATTCTTTGTTTAGCTCTATACCCCATTTTTAAATAGGGTTATTTGGTTGTCTGGAGTCTAATTTCTTGAGTTCTTTGTATCTATTGAATATTAGCTCTCTATTGGATATGGGATTGGTAAAGATCTTTTCCCAGCCTGTTGGTTGCTGTTTTGCCCTATTGACAGTGTACTTTGCCTTACAGAAACTTTGCAATTTTATGAAGTCCCATTTGTCAATTCTTGATCTTAGAGCATAAGCCATTTGTGTTCAGTTCAGAAACTTTTCCCCTGTGCCCAAGTATTTGAGGTTCTTCCTCACCTTCTCTTCTATTAGTTTCAGTGTATTTGGTTTTATGTGAAGGTCCTTTATCAACTTGGACTTCAGCTTTGTACAAGGATATAAGAATGGATGGATTTGCATTCTTCTCCATGTTGTCTGTTGTCCTCCAGTTGAACCAGCACGATTTGTTGATAATCCTGTCGTTTTTCCAATGGACAGTTTTAGCTCCTTTGTCAAAGATCAAGTGAACGTAGGTGTGTGGGTTCATTTCTGGGTCTTCAACTCTATTCCATTGATCCTCCTACCTGTCTCTGTACCAATACCATGCAGATTTTATGACTATTGCTTTGTAGTACAGCTTAAGGTCAGGGATGGTGATTCCTCAAGAGTTCTTTTATTGTTGAGAATAATTTTCATTATTCTAGTTTTTTTTCCTTTGTTATTCCAAATGAATTTGAGAATTTCTCTTTCTAACTCTGTGAAGAATTAAGTTGAGATTTTAATAGGAATTGCATTGAATCTGTAGATTGGTTTTGACAAGATGGCCATTTATACTATATTAATCCTGCCAATCCATGAGCATGGGAGATCTTTCCATCTTCTGAGATCTTCTTCTATTTCTTTCTTCAGAGGTTTCAAGTTCTTGTCATACAGATATTTCACTTGCTTTCTGAGATTCACATCAAGGTATTTAATATTATTTGTGACTATTTCCCTATTTCTTTTTCAGCCTGTTTATCATTCATATAGAGGAAGGCTACTGATTTGTTTGAGTTGATTTTATAACCAGCCACTTTGCTGAAGTTTTTTTTTTTTAATCAGGTTTAGGAGTTCTCTGGTGGAAGTTTTGGGGTCACATAATTATACTATCATATCATCTGCAAATAGTGATATTTTGACTTCTTCCTTTCCTATTTGTATCCCTTTGACTTTTTTTGTTGTCTGATTGCTCTGGCTAGGACTTCCAGTACTATATTGAATAGGTAGGGAGAGAGGGGGCAGCCTTGTCTAGTCCCTGATTTTAGTGAGATTACTTCAAGCTTCTCTCCATTTAGTTTGATGTTGGCTACTGGTTTGCTGTACATCACTTTTACTATGTTTAGGTATGGGCCTTGAATTCCTGATCTTTCCAAGACTTTTACTATCAAGGGATGTTGAATTTTGTCAAATGCTTTCTCACCATCTAGTGAGATGACCTTGTGTTTTTTTTTTCCTTTGAGTTTGTTTACATAGTGGAGTATATTGATGGATTTCCAAATATTGAACCATCCCTGCATTCCTGGGATAAAGCCCACTTGATCATGATGGATGATTGTTTTGAAGTGTTCTTGGATTTGGTTTGCTAGAATTTTATTGACTATTTTTGCATTAATATTCGTAAGGGAGATTGGTCTGAAGTTCTCTTTCTTTGTTGGGTCTTTGTGGGTTTAGATTTGAGTGTGATTGTAGCTTCATAGAACGAATTGGGTAGTGTTCCTTCTGTTTCTATTTTGTGGAATAGTTTGAAGAGAATTGGTATTAGGTCTTTCTTGAAAGTCTGATAGAATTCAGCACTAAAACCATCTGGTTCTGGGCTTTTTTTTTCTTTTTTGGTGGGGAGAATTTTAATGACTGCTGCTATTTGTTTAGGGGTTCTGGGACTGTTTAGGTGGTTTATTTGCTCCTGATTTAACTTTGGTACCTGGTATCTGTCTAAAAAATTGTCCATTTCATCCAGATTTTCCAGTTTTGTTGCGTATAGGCTTTCATAGTAGGATCTGATGATTTTTTTAATTTCGTCAGTTTCTATTGTTAGGTCTCCCTTTTCAGTTCTGATTGTATTAATTTGGATTAATGTGCTCCCTGCTTAATCTCACTAAGTGTTTATCTATCTTTTTGATTTTCTCAAAGAACCAGCTCCTGGTTTTGTTGATACTTTGTATAGTTCTTTCTGTTTCTACTTGGTTGATTTCAGCCCTGAGTTTGATTATTTCCTGACATCTACTCCTCTTGGGTGTATTTGCTTCTTTTTGTTCTCAAGCTGTTAGGTGTGCTGTCAAGTTGTTAGTGTATACTCTCTCCAGTTTCTTTTTGTAGGCACATAGAGTTATGAGTTTTCCTCTTAGCACTGCTTTCATGGAGTCACAAGTTTTGGAATGATGTGTCATCATTTTCATTAAATTCTAAAAGGTGTTCAATTTCTTTCTTTATTTCTTCCTTGACCAAGTCATCGTTGAGTAGAGCATTGTTCAGTTTCCACATGCATGTGGGTTTTTCATTGATTTTGTCATTATTAAAGACCAGCCTTATTCCGTGGTGATCTGATAGGATGCAAGGGATTATTTCAGTCTTTTTGTATCTGCTGAGGCCTGTTTTGTGACCAATTATATGGTTTATATTGGAGAAGGCACCATGAGGTTCTGAGAAAAGCATATATTCTTTTGTTTTAGAGTGAAATGTTCTATAGATATCTGTTAAATCTATTTGGTTCATAACTTCTGTTAATTTCAATGTGTCTCTGTTTAGTTTCTGTTTCCATGAAGCATCCATGGATAAGAGTGGGGTATGGAAATTCCCCACTATTATTGTGTGAGGTGTAATATGTGTTTTTAGCTTTAGTAAATTTTCTTTTATGTATGTGGATACCTTTGCATTTGGAGCATAGATGTTCAGAATTGAGAGTTCACCTTGGTAGATTTTTCCTTTGATGAGGTTGAAGTGTCCTTCCTTATCTTTTTTGGTTATTTTTGGTTGAAAGTCAATTTTATTTGATATTAGAATGGCTACTCCAGCTTGTTTTTTGAGACCATTTGCTTGGAAAATTGTTTTCCATCTTTTACTCTGAGGTAGTGTCTATCTTTGTCACTGAAATGTGTTTCCTGTATTCAGCAAAATTCTGGGTCTTGTCTGTGTATCCAATCTAATAGTCTACATCTTTTTATTGGAAAATTTAGTCCATTGATGTTAAGAGATATTGAGGAACAGTGATTGTTGCTTCCTTTTTTTGTTTGTTTGTTATTAGAGATGGAATTATCTTTGCGTGACTATCTTCTTTTGGGGTTCTTGGAAGATTACTTCTTTGCTTTTTCTAGGTTGCAGTTTCCTTCCTTGTGTTGAAGCTTTACATCAATTATCCTTTGAAGTGCTGGGTTTGTGGGAAGATATTGTGCAAATTTGGTTTTGTCATGGAATATCTTTGTTTCTACATGTATAGTAATTGAGAGTTTTGCTGGGTATAGTAGTCTGGGCTGGCATTTGTGTTCTCTTAGGGTCTGTATGATATCAGTCCAGGATCTTCTGACTTTGATAGTCTCTGGTGAGAAGTCTGGTGTAATTCTTATAGGTCTGCCTTTATATGTTACTTGGCCATTTCCCCTTACTGCTTTCAGCATTTTTTCCCTTTGTTTTGTGCATCTGATGTTTTGATTATTATGTGACTGGAGGGATTTCTTTTCTGGTCTAGTCTATTTGCTGTTCTTTAGGCTTCTTGCATGTTTATGGGCATCTCGTTCTTTAGATTAGGGAAGTTTTCCCCAATAATTTTGTTGAAGATATTTACTGGCCCTTCAAGTTGGGAATCTTAACTCTCATCTATACCTATTATACTTAGGTTTGGTCTTCTCATTGTGTCCTGGATTTTCTGGATGGTTTGGGTTAGGAGCTTTTTGCATTTTGCATTTCCTTTGTGTCAGTGTTGTGTCAACAGTTGTGTCAATGTTTTCCATGGTGTCTTCTGTACATGAGATTCTCTTCTCTGTCTCTTGTATTCTGTTGGTGATGCTTGCATCTATGACTCCTGATTTCTTTCCTAGGTTTTGTATCTCCAGGGTAGTCAGTCTCCCTTTGAGATTTCTTTATTGTTTCTATTTCCATTTTTAGATCCTGGATGGTTTTGTTTAATTCCTTCACCTGTTTGGTTGCGTTTTCTTGCAATTCTTTAAGGGATTTTTGTGTTTCCTCTTTAAGGGCTTCTAACTGTTTGCCTGTATTCTCCTGTTCTTCTTTAAGGCAGTTAGTTCACCATTTTAATTCTGAATCCTGCTTTTCCAGTGTGATGGGGTGTCCAGAGCTTGGTATGGTGGGAGAACTCGGTTCTGATGATGTCAAGTAACTTCGGTTTATATTGCTTATTTTCTTGCACTTATCTTTTGTCATCTGGTTAACTGCAGTGTTACCTGTGCTCACTGTGTCTAACTGGAGTCTGTCTTTCCAGTTATCTTGCTTATGTCAGACCTCCTCAGAGTCCAGATGTCTCTGTGATCCTGTGATCCTAAGCTCCTGGTTGGAAGAACTCCTGGGACTCAAGATGCCTCTGGGATCCCGAAATCCTATTGTTCTGAGTACAGTGGCTCCTCTAGGATGACTCAGGATATGGTGTCTCCAGGTGTCTCCACTGGAGCAGACCAGCTAGTTGTCTGCCCCAGTCAAAAGTACTGATAATTACCATTTTATCTTCAGACTGGCTTCTGTTGGTCCAGTGGCCTCAGGACCCACCCTCTCCAGAGGCCAAACACAGGGCATTTGTGCTTATCCCTGCATTACTGGTGCTGGGTTTAGGGAAGTACCTAGATACTGCTCCAGGGGTGGGAAAGTGCAGTCTTAGATATGGGAGAGCCAGAGATGAATCAGGGTATCCCAGGCCTGCTATGAGGCTTGTGCATGGAGTTCTCAGACTCTTGGACACACAAACACTGCTGGGATCAATGAATTGAGTCAGAGGACATGCAGGCTGAGGACAGAACAGCATCTAGCCTGTAATGGGGAGCTCAGGCTTGTCTCTGCAATGATTGTGCTTAGCTTGGTGGCTTATGTTTGGGAATGCAGATAGTCCTTTTATGGGAGATGTAGCTGTGCCTCTGTAGACAGAAGTGTTTTCCATGTTCCCCATGGCAGCGGTAGATAAAAGAGACAGTCCATGTTTAAATATTCTGTTTATTGGCTGTTGATCATAGGAAATGGGTGCATACCCACTTCTCAGGGTTTGACTTGAGATTAAATACCTTTGGCAGGGAGGAATATCTGGGAAGGGAAGCTTATTGGATTATTCCACAGGGTCTCTAGGTACCTCATTAGCATGGAGAACTTTGTTCTGGGCATACGTGGCCTTATGTAGGAAGTGTGGCATGTGTTTCAGAACAGGAACCTGGCAGGGAGTCACCCAAGTCTCAGGTGTGTGTCTACTGAGTCTCTGGGTCTCAATCTGCTCAACCCACCAAGCTTCCTGGTACGGTCTTACTGTCCCACAGATGTCTATCAAGAAATCTTCAGCCTGATACTGCTCTAAAGGTTAAAGGTGATTTAAAAAAAACTGTTACAAATAAAACGTAATGGGAAGCATCCAGAACATAGCTACCAAGCAAATTAATTCAAATTGTACATGTTTTCTCCCATTTGTGGCTTCTAGATTTTATATGATACAAAGATCATGTATGTCTATGTGACATTAAAATGGAAGTGGAGTTGTATGGGAAACAGAGATGTTAACACAGGGCACCAGTAAAAAGATGGTTGGGGCGGGCATGGTGATAAGACCAACAGTATCTAAAGTGTAAAAAATATTGATCTATGTTGTCAGCTTAGATATGGTTAGGCTTGATTTTTAGAAACTTGTATAGAGCTAGTCAAGGAATGGTAAGGTTTATGTTATATAGTATAAATTCCTACAGACGAGGGAGATATTAAGGGTTTTTTTTTTCATAGAAAAAAATGGATTAGTGGTCCCCGAATTCCAGATATTTCATTGTGCTAGGTACTGTCCTATAGTGCTTTTATTTGTTGCTTTACAAGAGGTCATTTCTTACATCAACCAGGATGGAAAATATTAAAGAGGAACACCAGTTAGACAAAAGCTATGTTTGCTTGATTACCTCTTAGCCTTGAAAAAGTCTACAAGTCTTGAGGCAGTCTCTTGGCAGAGATACTAGGTGCAACACCACATCAAAGAGCTGATCTCATTCAGAGGACAATAGGGCATCCTGAGCCACTGTGCAGATGTGTACAGATGACAGGGGTGTGTGTACATATATTAGAGAGGTCAGTGTAGAGATTTTCAATATCCAAAATTATCCTATAAGTCCTGTCTGCCCAAGAACCAGGTTACCACCTGGGATTCTGGGAGTTGAAGTTCTTTCAAAAGTAACCAAAGCCTCATGCGAAAGTACAGTGCTCTATAGGATTTTGCCTACAAAAGCCCCTGCATAATGTGTTTCAGAAAGTTCCCGGGAGTGGTTCTGACCAAAGTCCATCTTGAGGTCAATATTTAATACTGAATAAAGCTTGTTCTGAAATTTGGCCCCAAATAGTGGAATCGTTTATTTTTTTTTTCTCTGCTGAATGTTAGGATCAACAATTTCTATTTTCCATGATAAATCTTTAGATCTTGTTATTCTCATGTTTCTCTCATTCCTCTTCTCTCTGATGCTGGGCACCAGACATGAATTCAGCATTTGTGAGAAAAATATTCAGTTCCTTTCTTCAGTTGCAGTCAGAGGAGAGCAGCAAGCACTGAAGGTCGGGGAATGAAGCTGCTTACTTCTCTCTGCAAAAATGTTTCTAAATGTTCCTAAGTCTCATTCATTCTGTTTCTGCTGTAGGCAATGGAGTTAATGTAATGCCTACCTCTGAGAGAGCAATCTGAGTTTGAGTTCTTTATTCAACACATCCATGCTTTGCAAATCCACCTTTGTCTAAGAGAAACCTAGTTGCCCTTTAGGAAGCCTGTTTCTGACCTCAGTGTCAGTTGTTTGAGAACTACAATTGCAAATGCCCTAGAATGTGGGTGGAAACTACGAATTATCCCACACACTCTTACACCACTGACACAAGGGAATGACATGCTGAAAAAACTGTAGACCTCAGAATCTGAGCTCTGTCTGAATCCAGATGTGATGCTGATGTTATTTTTGTATAGGCAGCAATAATTATTTGGGAGTACTGTCAGTAATGAATAGAGCCTACCCCACTTTAGACAATTTGTTTGTTTAACCTGGCCAGTCTCACTCTCTTTATAAAAATTTTAAATTAAATAATTTATTTACTTTACATCAACACTGAAGTCTCCCCTCTCTCTACTCTTTCTACTCCTTTCCACTCCAGGGAGTGGGGAGGTCTGGTGGGGCCAGGGTGAGGATATGCTCTTGGAGACAGGGGCAGGAGGTCAAACAGTCTAGGGGACAGACCAGGGTGGGGCTAAAGTCTGGACTGTAAATAAGAATTAAAGAATAAAAAAAATACTATGCCAATTCTACTGTTCCATGACCATGGGAGACCTTTCTATTTTCCAATATCTTCTTCAATGTCTTCCTTTAAAGACTTGACATTGCTGTCATACACTTCTTTTACCAGCTTAATTATAGTTACTCTGAGATATTTTGTTTTATCTGTTTATATTCTGATGGCATTATTTCTCTAATTTCTTTTGTAATCCATTTATTAATTGTATATTAGTGAGCTACTGATTTTTGAGTTAATTTTGTGTATAGCCACTTTGCTGAAGTTGTTTATCAGCTTTAAAAGTTCCATAGTACATATACAGAGACAGACGCTTGCAGCTAACCATTGAACTAATCAAGGGATTCATGATGGAGGAGTTAGAGAGAAGACTGAAGGAGCTGAAGAGGTTTGTGGCCTCATGGGGAGAATGAAAATACCAACCAACCAGAGGCCCCAGGGCCTAAGCTGCCAGCCTGGTAACACACATAGAGGGACCCATGGCTCCACTTGTATGTGTACTGGAGGATGGCCTTGTCATGAATCCATGGGAGATGAGGTCCTTGGTCCATTGAAGGCTGGATGCCCCAGTGTGGGGGAATTCAAGGGCAGGGAGGTGGGAGTGGGATGGGGGCACACCCTCATAGAAGCAGGAGAAGGAGGAATGGCATAAGGGTTTTGAGGGGAGAAATGGGTAAAGGGGATAACATCTAAAATGTAAACAAATAAAATATCCAATAATAACAAACAAGTTCCATGGTAGAATTTTTAGGTCACTTTTTGTAGAAGTTAGGTAGTGCTTTCTCCCAACTCCATGGTCTAAGAAAGCTGACTCAGATTCAAAATATATTTACAAATACCTCTGCCATATAGATAGACCAGTCTCTGACTAGATCATAACTTAAAATAACCAATTTATTCCAATGTACATTTTGTCATATGGCTGATTACTAGTGCTTACGTGCCGTATATCCCTCTCCTCACATCTTCCAGGATGAATCTCCATTGCCTGGCTCTATCTCAGAACTCTTTTAGCCTCCCAGATGTTCCACCTTCTATTCTAACATCTTCTATAGGCTACATATTTTTTAATTAATAGGTGATGTAGCCATACAACACAGAAAATGTTCTTAAGGGAAATTGGTCTGAAATTCTCTTTATTTGTTTAATCTTTATGTGGTTTAAGTATCCGGTGACTGTGGCCTCATAAAATGAATTTGACAATGTTACTTCTGTTTCTATTTGTATTGGTAATAGATCTTCTTTGAAAGTCTGGTAACATTCTGCAACAAAACCATCTGGTCCTCAGTTTTCTGGATTGGGAGACTTTTAATGACTAGTTCAATTTCCTTAAGTACTATGGATATATTTAAATTGTTCATCTGATCTTGATTTACTCTTAGTGGCATACATTAAGAAAATTATCTATTTCATTTAGACTTTTCAATTTTTTGAAGTATAGGTTTTTGAAGTAGGACTTAAATATTCTTTGGACTTTCTAGGTCTCTGTTATGTCCTTTTTTCACTTCTGATTTTGTTAATTTGTACATTTTCTCTCTGTCTTTCAGTTAGTTTGGCTAATGATTTTTCTATTTTGTTGACTTCCTCAAAGAAGCACATCTTTCATTGTTGATTCTTTTATTATTCTCTTAGCTTCTATTTTGTGGATTTCAACCTGAGCTTGATTATTTCCTGTTCTACTCCTCTAAGATGTGTTTACTTCTTTTTGTTCTAGAGTTTTCAGGTGTACTGTTAAGTTGCTAGTATGTGATATTTCCAATTTCCCTATGAAGGCATTTATGAACTTTCCTTTTTTAAAAAATTAATTGGTTATTTTATTTATTTACATTTTAAATGTCGTCCGCCTTCCCCTTTTCACCTCTGCAGACTACAATTCCATTCCCTTCTCTCCTTTGCCTCTAAGAGGGTGCTCACCCACCCACTCCTGCCTCACCCTTCTAGAGTTCCCCTACACTGGGGCACAAGCCTCCATAGGTCAAAGGGCTTTCCCTCCCATTGATGCCTAACAAAGCCATCCTTTTGTAGCAGGAGCCATGGACTCATCCATGTATACCCTTTGGTTGGTGATTTAGTCCCTGGGAACTCTGGGGAGTTGATATTGTTGTTCCTCCTATGAGTTGGCAATCTTCTTCAGTTCCTTCATTCCTTCCTCAAACTCTTCCATTGAGGTCTCTGGGCTTAGTCCTATAATTGGCTGTATTCACATCTGTCCTTGTCAGATTCTGGCAAAGCCTCTCAGAGGATAGCCATTTGAGGCTCCTGTCTGGGAGCCCTTTGTGGCAAAGCAACAGCTTTGCAGTTTGGTATGTACAGAACAGATAGATTCCAGAGTGGGGTGGATTCTGGATGGTCATAACCTCAGTTTCTGCTCCATTTTTTGTCCCTTCATTTCCTTTAGACGGGAACATTTCTGGGTTAAAAATTTTGAGATAGGTAGATGGGCCTGTCTCTCAAATTGGGGTGGTAGTGGAGGGAGTTGCTTGTTTATCTACTGGAGGAGGTCTTTTGAGGTTCTACATCTCCCCTGTTGGGTATTTTGGATAATGGCACCCCCTTTGGATCCTGGGACCCTCTTACTTCTCTGGCATCTGGGACTTCCTAGTGGTCTTTCCCACTGATACATATTTCCATTCATTTTCTTTTTTTAAATAGTTTTTTATAAGTATTTTCTTTATTTATATTTCAAATGTTATCCCTTTTCCTGTTTTCTCCTCCAAAAACCCCCTATCCCATCCCACTCTCCCTGCTATGAACATAGTGGCACACATGTTTTTGTTATATTTTAGAGCATCTTTTGAGTATATACACAGTAGTAGTATATCTGGATCTTCAGGTAGAATTGTTTCCAATTTTCTGAGGAACTGCAAGATTATTTTCCAGAGTGGTTTTACCAGCTTGCAATACTACCAGCAACAGAGGAGTCTTCCTCTTTCTACACATCCTCTACAGCATCTTCTGTTGCCTGAGTTTTTTATCTTAGCCATTCTGATTGATGTGAGGTGGAATCTCAGAGTCATTTTGATTTGTATTTTCTTGATGACTAAGGATGTTGAACACTTGTTTAGGTACCTCTTGGCCATTTGAAATTCCTCAGTTGAGAATTCTTTGTTTAGCTATGAACCTCATTTTGAATAGATTTAGTTGGTTCTCTGGAGTCTAACTTCATGAGTTCCTTGTATATTCTCGATATTAGCCTTCTGTCAGATATAGTCCCATTTATCTTATTTATGTTGATATTCACATTTGAGAGGACATCTTGATGGATTTTTCCTTTGATGACTATTAAGTGTCATTTCTCATTTTTTTGGTAACTTTTAGTCAAAACTTTATTTTATTGATTATTAAAATGGCTACTCCAACTTTTTTGTTTCTTGGAACCAATAATTTCTCCTGGCCTATGACAGCAACTGCATTCATGTGAACAAACCTATGTACACATCCAACTACTCATCTATATGCATAATTTTAAAATATTTAACCACATCAAACAAAATATGCTCAAGAAAATTCTGAAGATATGAAGTAATGAACTAAAGGATAGTCATGCTTGTTGAATTCACTACTTTAAATATTTTCTTAAGTACAGCATTCTTTTTAGCTATTCTAGACAGTTTAAGTTACTCTGGTGAATCAGATCAATTGATATTGTTACTTCAGCTTTGAAGGATTTTTTTATTGGATATTTTATTTATTTACAATACAGATGTCATCCCCTTTCCCCAATTCCCCTCCCTAGAACCCCTTATCCCATCCCTCTCCTCTTTTATGCTTTTATATAATTTTAATTATATATGTGTATTAAGGTCAGTGCTAGGTTGAGGGTCTAGCAATACAATAGATCCAAATAGTCAAGGAACAATCAAGACAATAAACACAAATAGTCAAAGAAAAAGTAAGGCATTAAATCCAATTACACGAACACTCCCATGATCACTGTTTCTAAGGGCTTATCAGGATGACCAAAGCATCTGAGCCTACTTCCTGGTCCTAGCCCAAGGTCATTTTCATGTCTGAAGCCTACTTCCTTGTTCTAGCCAACAATTTAGATTCCTATCTGAAATTACTTCTTTGTTCTAGCCTAATATTTAGGTTCCTGCCTGAGATTACTTCCTTGTTCTAGCCTAGTGTCAGATTCCTGCCTGAAGCTTACTTCCTTGTCCTTGGGCCAATGTCAGATTCTTGCCAAGCAGCCCCAAAGTCTCTCTGCCTCTCCCCCTTTTTTATTTCATTAACAAGACTGAGACTGTCTTTGTCATTCTGACAAGAATGCCTTCCTTATCCATCATGGGATATGCATTATCCAAAGCAATGCCCTTATGGCTTAGGTTGGTAAGGCTCTGTGCAGAATTTTACCCATCCTTGGCTTGCCAGCCAGTTAGTTTAATATGCAAACATTGTTGTAGATGTCTGGAAGTGCATGGTGACAGAAGCCTGATATACTTGTTTGGGTCAAAACTGGTGCACGGGTCGCAGGCGGGGGTGCGGGGTGTGGGGTGTGGCCATGAGCCAGAGCGCAGAGGCTGTCCCGGGAACTGCGACTCTCAGCACTCTCTGTTGATTGTTCGACCGCGGTGGGGCTTGAACAGCCCACACACTGTTGGTGACTGCAGGGTCCCAGGAACACAGCACGGGACACGGGCCCTGCAAAGGCAATGCACGGGCCACTGTTGTCAGGAGAAAGTGTCCCGCGGCCCGCTAGAGTACAGAGAGCACAGGGGTGGGCAGAAAAGGCTTCCCCCCTGCCCCACCGTGCAAGTTTTCCACTTACACAATGAGTCCAGAATTGCAAGAGACACATGAGATTGAAGATGTGTAGCTTTATTGACATGGCAGTGGGTTTGGATGGTGTTGAGCTCTCCCAAAAAATGTCAGAAGGGGCTTGCTTATATTGGAAGTGGGAGAGGGGCAGGGCTTTTAGATAATACATAAATCTTGAGGCAGAGACCTGTTAGTCTTATGCCTTACATGATCTAGCATGGAGGCTGTATGTTAGGTCTCTGGGTTCTGGGGGCATGGCCAAACACCCAGGATTCCACAGTCCCACAAACCACCCTTTTTTCTTTCATAAAAGGAGAGGAATCTCTGAAGGTGGAGATATAATGTAGCTCACATGTGGGGATGTTACTCTCATGTGACAAATGACTGTGGGCCCCTCTGTGGGAAGGACTGTGGAAGGTTCAAGCTGAGACAGCCAGAAGGCTTGGGAGGCCCAAACCGCCTTCCACTTCAGATACTAGGGTGTAGGGCTTCTAGGGCTCTTCTACCAGGCTTTCTGTCCTTTACAGCCTGTCACCCATAATTCCCTCTCTCAGGAGAGGTGTCATCTGTATTGAAAATAAAAGAAAACACAGACCGGGGATGTGTGTAGTATAACCAAGCAAAGGATAATGGGAATTGAGGGTTGGGAAAGCAAGGAGTCATTGAATCAATTAAATACACATTGCATATTTTGAGAGTAATGACATCTGATTAATCTAAATAGACATTATGATTTCTTCACTAACACGTCACTTCAGCTATGTGACTTTGGCAAGAGTTCATCTGCGGCTAGAAGGTCTGGGTTTATCCATAGCGAGCATCTCTGGGTCTTCAGTCAGACGAGATGACTGGGAGAAGGTAGTTTGGTAGGTTCCAGGAGGTGGCGCTGTCCCGGCGTCAGCTCGTCTCTGGAGTCTGTGGTCTGACGAGATGTAGGCAGCTTGGCAGGTTCTAGGAGGTGGTGTTGTCTCGGCATCAGCTTGTCTCTGTTGGATCTGTGGGTATAATCACAGGGAAGCAGCATTTCCGGCAGGGAGATATCTTGAAAGCCTGGATATTGAGCATTAAATCACTCTTGGAAAGTCAAAGGTGTTTGAGGAAATTGGATGGCTGAAGGAGAAAGCATTGTTAACAATATCTGGGGTAGGCATCCACAGTTTGTCTGTGAAGGAAAATTAGTTGTTAATTAAAAGCCGAAAGATGGTGGTCAGCATGTTGATTTAACCTGTGGAAGTAGATTATATGACCTTTGAACCTTGAAGAAGTCTTAAAATTTGAAAAAAAATGTTGGGAATATGTCATGAGTGTTAGAGAGAAAAGGAGACATTTAAACAAAAAGTGAAAAATTTTGGGTTGAAAAGCACGAACACTGTTTAGGAATTCCTGTTGGGGGGAAAAGGCATTAATGGCGGGAAAGCATGAACATTGTTCCTGTTGGGGAGAAAAGGTTAATGGCAGATTTAGAAGTAGTGGAGGAGGGGCCTGCTCTGCCATGTGGTGGCTGGGCTACCACGTGGTGCCTGGGTGCTCTAGCAGAGAGGCCAAGGAATTACCCCCTTTTTTTTTTTCTTAGGAATCTTAAATGTAGAAGAAAAAGGCCAACCTTGAGGAAAAGCTCAAAGTAAGAATCATAGGTGTTTGATAGGAGAGTCAGAAGGAGTAAAAGGCTGTGTAAAACTGAGCCATGGCAGGGAGACACATGGAGCTGGCAGCTCTTGGTAGAAGCCGGCAGCTTTCAGTCAGAGGGTGAGGGGAAAACAGGCAGCAGCAGTTTCTCTAGGCTCAGCCTGGAGTTTTTAGTTGTGAGAAAGAAACTATAAGGTAAACAGGAGCGAAGGGAGCAGATTGAGTCTCAGACCCTCTGCTATCAGGCAAGCCAGCTGGGCTATAGCTGGCCGCTAGCTGGCCGCAAATGACCTAGAAGGTGAACTGGGGAAGGGGGCAAGCAGGGAGCCAGCCCTGTTGTTACAAATGAGTCTGGGCTGTAACCAGCCGGCCACAAATGGCGGAGGAGTGGGGGAAGTTTACACTAGGCTAGTAGGCAGAGTTCGAAAAGCTGACCCCTGGGGGAGGGGCAAACCTTTTGGTAGACAGAGGGTGGGAAATTTTGGGGGGAGGGGTAAAGAATGGAGATTAAGGAGTCTCCGTCATCTTGTAGGGAACACATGTTGAGAGAAACTTAGTTTTTTGAATTAGACAGAAGTTAGATTGTAGTTAACAATTAGAGAAAAGATGTTAGTTGGGAACATGAGAAAGAGAGGAGGTGAAGGGTGGGTGGACAGAGATGTAACTCACAGTTCTCGTAGGTGCCAGTGGGGAGAGCTTCTGGAGCTGGCTTTGTATACATTGTCCACCACTAACGGGGGGAAGATGGTGGCCCGTGTGTCTTGGGAGCGTGTGGGCGTGAGATTGTCTATGTCTCTTGTCTGGAATAGATGCCTCAGGGAGGCAGGGGTCACAGCAGTGGAGAAGCGGTAACAGAAAGCTTGGTGGGCAGGAATGAACTCAGTCAGATCTCAGCGGGTGTGGGTGTAAGACCCTCATATCTCTGCTCTGGGCCCTAAACACCGCAGAGGAGAGTGCAGCAGGGCAGAGATTGTGGGGGGCGCATGGCTGTGTGTCTGAACATGTCAGCACACCAATTTGGCCTCTATTTTAAAGGTCTGTGGACATGCAGTAAAATAGAAGCAAGGGACCTTATGCAGCGGTGGCGTGCGCTGGGAAAACAGGAGTCTAGACTCCGCGTCCCGTTGGAAGTGACTCATTTATTCTTGGAGTCTGTGCATGTTGGTGCCCCACGTTGGGCACCAGATGTGGGTCAAAACTCGGGCACGGGTCATGGGCGGGGGCGTGGGGCATGGGTCATGGCCATGAGCCAGAGCGCAGAGGCCTTCCTGAGAACCGTGGCTCTCAGCACTCTCTGTTGATGGTTCAGTCGGTCTCGACCACTTGGTGGGGCTTGAACAGCCCACATGTTGCTGGAGGCCACTGGGTCCCAGGAACAGGGACGCTGGGCACACGGGACATGGTGTGGGCCAGGGGCCCCACGAAGGCAATGCACGGGCCACTGTTGTCAGGAGAAAGTGTCCTGCAGCCCGCTAGAGTACAGAGAGCACAGGGGCGGGCGGTAAAGGCTTCCCTCCCCACCCCACCGTGCGAGTCTTCCACTTACACAATGAGTCCAGAATTGCAAGAGACATGTGAGATTGAAGATGTGTAGATTTATTGACATGGCAGTGGGTTTGGACGGTGGCAAGCTCTCCCAAAAAATGTCAGAAGGGGCTTGCTTATATTGGAAGCGGGAGAGGGGCGGGGCTTTTAGGTAATACGTAAATCTTGAGGCAGAGACCTGTTAATCTCGTGCCTTACTTGACCTAACATAGAGGCTGTATGTTAGGTCTCTGGGTTCTGGGGGTGTGGCCGAACACCCAGGATTCCACAGCCCCACATATTTGCCTCCTGAGAGGCACTGCTAGGGCTTGACATATACAGAAGCAGATGCTTACAGCTAAACATCAAACTGATCACAGGGTTCCCAGTGGAGGAGTTAGAGAGAAGACTGAAGGAGTTGAAGGGGCTTGTGGCTACATGGGGAGAGGGACAATGCCAACCAACCAGAGATCCTTGGGTCTAAACAGCTAGCTTGGGAACACACATGGAGGGACCCATGTCTCTAGCTGTGTTTGTAGAGGAGGATGGACTTGTAGGGCATCAGTGGGAGAGGAGGGCCTTGCTCCCTTGAAAGCTGGATGCCTCAGTGAGGGGAAATTTGAGCGAAGGGAGGTGGGAGTGGGTGGTTGGGTGGGGGTACTCATAGAAATAGGAGGAAGGAGGATGGGTTAAGGAGTTTTTGGGGATGGGGAATGAGGAAAGAACATGACATCTGAAATGTAGATATATAAAGTACTCAATAATACAAAAAGAAGGAATTTAATATTAATAGAAAACTACTACTTGCACAATATACAATCATAGTAATATGAGGTACCTTAGTCTTTTCAACTTTTACTTAGAAGATTCAAATGGGACCCTCTCAGTATTTCACAGAAGCGATGTTCAATACAGCAGCATGATCTCTAGACAAAGAGCTGCTTTGATGAGAAACTGTATTCCATAATCTATGGCTTTTTCTGTCTTAGAACCATCACCAGTTCTACTCTTTAGTTACGGACACTGAACTTGGAGGTATTTGTCCTCTAGTCCTTCATCCACTATCTCCTTCCTGGACTCAGGCTCACACTTTCTTCTGGAATAATTAGCATTTTCTCTTATGGCAGGTAATTGGGGTATTGTCTATATCTGTATACCTTCTTTCATTTTACTGTGCTGGAGTCAGCTGTATGCTGTTTGACCAGAGTAAACAATTGAATACCTGGACTCTTTTGCCTGTCCCATGCGTACTGTTTGTAAAAGACTTTACTGTTCTATTAAATAATTTTAGTATGTTGGAAGTATATTCATCTATCCATCCATTTATCCGCACATGCATGCATACCTCTATCTATCTATCTATCTATCTATCTATCTATCTATCTATCTATTACCTATCTGTCATTTATTTATCTACATATTGTCTGTTACGTTAGGGTAATCCATCTGACAAATTAGGATTCTGGTTAAATATAAGACAATCCATTTATACCTTCTATCAATGGTGAGGCTGTTATCTAATTGAACTAAATAAATCAGCAGCAAATCAGCAGCTAAGATACATGTCTCGGCTTCTCAAATAGTTCTTCTTCTCCTACTTGATAGGATCAAGCACAGTAGGTTGAGAATAGTAGTCAATTCTGCTGTTATACTAACAAAATTAATTTAGAAATTATTCTGAGCTCCTAGTTTTCTATACAATAGTTTGTAGTTTTACCATTGATTTCTAACTTTATTTTTTCAAAATAAAGCTCTAGAAAGTGAATTATCTTCCTTCCTGTTTGCTATTGTAACTTTCTGTTCCATAGATAGAATACTAGATGAGTAAGGAAAAAGAAAAAAGATAAACAGCTGCATTAAATTATAGAGGCATGTGATTTAGAACACACTAGAAAAAAGAGACTACACAGAGTAGGTGAAGTGCAGAGAATCTGTAAGGATCTTTTTGTGTGCTGGCCTCTTATATTTAGTCAGTTTCCTCAAGACAATCTTCTCCAGATGTCCTGTCAGGAAGGGAAAAGTAACTGGGTACTAGTTCCACCACTGCCTTTTTCTACTCAAGCTCGCATGAATTGTGAGGAAGACTTTATAATGATAACCTAGATGTCTCTTCTTGAGAGAATAATGCTAGCCTGAAGAGAAAGATGGGTTTTGCTGGAGGCAAAGTTATTGTTTAGGGACACCTGTTTTGGGCTATGCTATCTCCTACAGATGGAAGCAGCATTTATTGGTACTTATCTTTTTACAACAACCTTTCATAAGGAGTTGTGCTATGAGGTTGAGTTCTTTAGTTTACTTCCTGTCTATTTTAATTTCCCGTATATCAATGCTATTTTGTAAAAGTTGTAAGGGGAATCATGACTCATACTAGACAATTTTTATCAAAAAAGTCTAATTTAAGACTATAACTCTTTGTATTATTAATTTTGTTTTGATAAATTAGCACTGAAAGGAATCGCGGGATGATCTTACTGTAGCTCAGTTTTTGGATACCCTGTCTCAGGAAAAGAAAGCCCCAGAAGTGTAGCAGTTTGTGGCTAAACCAGTCTGTGAGAGTATTTTATCAAAGATATTCACACCTGTCTTATGGTAATTTCCATGCATTCCTGTTGTTTTTACTGACATACTTATCCACAGACAAGTATGTACTACATGTAAGCTGTGCAATTATTTTCTGAGTATTTACCATATTAAGTGACATACATACCCTGAGAATGTACTGGGAAGTAACCCATGCATGCTCTCTGAGAATCCATACAACATACTGACTATATTCCACTCATGTACTGGGAAACATAACATGTAAAAGTGTGTACAATTTCTTTAGTCAGTTTCTATCCCTTTAAAACATTTAGTCAGACTGGAAAGAAGGTTCAGTGAGTGGAGCCAACATGACTGGAGTTTGATCCTTAGGACACCCTCAACAATAAACACAGAGAGAGAGAGAGAGAGAGAGAGAGAGAGAGAGAGAG
>NW_021604651.1:1413960-1454678 GCF_004785775.1 Grammomys surdaster
AGAGAGAGAGAGAGAGAGAGAGAGAGAGAGAGAGAGGAGAATTTTAAAAAATAAAGCTGGACATTGTTTAGTAGTCTCTTTGAAAAGTTAAGGAAATGACCATGAGAATTAAGAAAAAAGTCAGTCCATACAGATGTGATTATTCTATTCTTTTCAAGTAGCACATTGCCTGTCTCTGTTTCAAAGCTCACTTTTCTTCATTGTCTAAGGTACGTATTCCATCCAAATGAAAAAGAAAAGCAGTTCCACTGTATTTCTGCAATAGAATACAGTAACCATACTGTCAACCTTTTTTACTTGTTATATACCTCTCTGTTTCCACCTCTTGGCCACTCAACAAGAGCTGTGAGTTTGAAAGGAGATACTAACTCTCTCAAGGATATCCTCAAATGCCAGCTCTTTTAGAAGTGACGTCTAATAATTTAGCAACAGCTCTTTAAATAGTAAAAAGATGACATCTTTCCATTTTCTGTTATGTGGGTGTTATGCACTCACTACTCTTACTATAAGCCTACTATGGCATAAAAATTAAAGAAATTCTTACCAACTTCCTAATTTTACTCAGTATTTTTCTTCTTTCGGGTCCTCATCTTAGTTTAAATAAGATTGTCCTTTGCAAAAGACAAAGAATCTCTGTACACTTTCCTTAGAAATGGTTGGGTTTTTTTAGAATCATTTTGCCAGATAAGGATGTCCTGATAGAATCAAGGCTGAATATACTATAGGATCAAGTGAGATGGAAGATAGGGCCAACAATATGAAGACATCAAGAGGCAAGACCCTGTAGCTATTAGCTAATAAGTTAATTTACTCTTGGGAGAAATCTGAATTGGAAATTTCCTGAAGAAATAAAATATTTAGATTTAATATGTATGCACACAAAAAATATGACTTCCTAGTATATCATGGTAAATCCATGGATTATACTTACCTTGGGAGGATTGAACTAGGATATAAACTTAAGTGACAAACCTGAAAGTCATTTCATTTGTGGTATGAGTGACATTTAGAATTAAAGAGAGGTATAAATGTGAGAAACTGGATTTTAAGATTCCAAACTAGTTTTTATCTAGCCGTGCTAAGTGCTAAGATCTTATCTAAGATGTAGACTTGAGTTGTGCAGATTTTAGTGGCCTAGCTGTCTTTCACACACACACTCACATACACACACACATACACACACACACATACACACACACATACACACACACATACACACACACATACACACACACATACACACACACACATACACACACACACATACACACACACACACACACACACATACACACACACATACACACATACACACACACATACACACACATACACACACACAGATACACACACACACATACACACACACATACACACACATACACATGTGTGTGAGGTTTCGTTATTCATTTCAGTAAAACGTAAGTTGAGGTGCTAAGTTTTTCTCAAGAAAATGAATGTGTAATATGCAATTCCTCTTTTGCTGTGTTGGGAGAAATGTGAGGTCTAGTGTGATGTTAAGAGGATGTAACTTTCAAACCAATTGAGATTTCAGCTCTCAAGGATTCTCAGATTGCTACTTCAGTAGCACATCTGACAAGATGCTGCTGGTCCTATTTGCTTCTTGAAGATAGATGCAGAGGTCAGGAAATTAAATCTTTGGTGACAAACACCTCATCTTGCTTTTCTCTACTAAGATGTAGTGACTTGTTTTCTTTCTCTGGATTCCTTGGTACAAGGTGTGTTAACCTTTTACTGTGTGCTTAGTTACATTTAAAAGAAAGCCGAGTTTTAGAGAAAGCAATCAAGTGTTTTTACTACAGAATACAGGCATTTCTATTAATTATGATCATTATAGTTGATCTCCAATGTGCATCTAAATTTGAGAAAAGATATGTTTGTATGAGTTTTAAAAAGACAAAATCATCAGTTCCCTGATAGAAGATTTAGAAATCATGGAAATTTTCTTTTAAGTATTTTTAGATTTATTTTATTTTACTTTACTTTATTTTATTTTGTGTTGTTGACAGTTCAACATTAACTGTATTTAGGTTGCAGTTCTAAAGTTACAGACTTTGAAAAGCATGGCCATGACATCATTTCTGTGACAAACATGTAGAGAGTGTTCCATGTTTGAATAAGAAAAAAAAAATTTTAAAAAGAGCAATACAAAAGCAACCATTTAATATGCTATGAATAGATTGTTACAGAATTAAAAAATGCAAAGAGAGTGAATTTTTTCAGGGGCCTCTTCAGGGGTCCAGAGTGATCTTTACCTGAGTTTACTATGTTAAATGAGCCACAAAAGTTTGGTTACATTGATTTAAAGTTGCCCTCATTTTGTGATTGTGCAGGGACATTCATTAAAAGTCATTTTAGTAGCTGTACATCATGTTGATTTAATTTGAACTAAAACTAATGACCTAGATCTTTCTTCTCACTTCTGAACCCTTTGACCTATATTTGCAATATGTTACTCCAACAAGTCAAATAGTCATTGAAAATTCATTCTGAAAATGAGGAGGAAGTCAGGGATAATCAACAAAAAGGAAGACTAGTATAGCTTGGTCATTGTTAAATAGAGAAGAGAAATTTTTTTAAAAGTTCAAACATCTCTCCTCTGTTGTGAGTGGATTTCCTCTTTTTTTCTCTTACTCCTATTTTCATTACATAACTAAGATTTTTATATGATAGAAAACACACAAAATGGCTTGTATTTTGCTATCATTTTCTTAAGGTGTATCACAAAATACCACAATAAGCAAGCTATATAGTACATTGTAATGTCCAAAATTAAGTCACGGGGAAATATCAAAATACCTTCTAAAGCAAAATTAATACAGTTCCTCAGTTTAAAATAAATCTAAACTGGCAGGGAGATTTAATTTTGAAATGAACCCCTAACTTCTCTTTTAAGTATCACATTAACATAAATAGAAGATGTTCAAAATAATAATTAATATTCAGATAAGATACTGGAAAAGAAGATGGAAAGATTGTAGGATTCAATGAACCAGTATGTCTTCTGCAATATAGCATCTTCTGTATATGATAGAGAAGTTGCACCCAGAAAACCTAAACAAAATGGCTTCTTAAATAAGTCCTCCATAATGACAACACAAATTGATATGCTCAAGTGGATGGGGGAGACCACACAAAGCCCTTACCTATTAATTGCCATGCAAAATTAGTTGCAAGGGAATGAAAATCAGTCTTCTTTAGGGGAAAGCACAGTTTGGTTATCCAATCTCAAACAATCAGCTCTAACCACGTTGTCTTCATTGGGGTTTTTATTTCTGTGACAAAACACCATATCCAAAAAGCAAGCTGGAGAATAAAGGATTTTATTTGGTTTACACTCCTACATTGTTGTTAATCACCAAAGGAAGGAAGGACAGAAACTCAAACAGGAGTTTGAAACAGCAAACTCAGCAGCAGGAGCTGAAACAAAGGACATGGAGAAGTATTGCTTAATGGCTTGCTCATCATGGCTACTTCAGCCTGCTTTCTTAAAGAACAGTCCGTCAGTCCAGGCGTGCCACCACCCTCAATGGGCTGGGCACTACCCCATCAATAACTAATTTAAAAATGCCTTACAGTCAGATCCTACGGAGGCAATTTCTCAGTTCATGTTCTCTCCTTTTAGATATCTCTAGTTTATGTGTCAACTTGACACAAGACTAGCCAGCACACAGATAGACAGAAGAACAACACTAAGTAGATTTAGCTGGCAAAAAACATTCGTTTGTGTGTGTTTGTGTGTGTGTGTTTCCTCATCTTCTAGTTTCTTTCTCTCATGGGTCCAGACACAGCTGCACACTGGGCTGTAAGGATGAAGTGGACTCCAAAACAAGCAGGATCTAGGTTCTGCTGGAAATGAGGGCAGGGTGTTGTAGGGGGTGGGCTGGTGGAGGTGGAGCTTGGCTTATCTCAGGGTCTTAATGTTACAGCTCTTTGTTGAAGGCAGTGGACCATGAAAGGAAGCCTGGTAATGTTGAACTAAGGCTAGAAGCCCCAGGGATCCTGATGGGATGGTAGGAGCTTTATCTGCTCTCAGCACCAGGACCCTGTCACACAGCTGCAGTCCTCCATGGAGAAATTTGTGGCCATCAGGCATAGAGGGGCAATGCCCCAAGCCCTTGCACATGTAGAAAAGGCATCCCTAACATCTCAGAGCAAGTCAATAGGAGGCACCTATTGTCAGACCTCAACCCATCCCAAAACTGTATATAAGATTCTATCCAAAAGGATTAAGGGTGTATGTTGAGTATAGTTTTAAAAATGAACCCACGCTAAATCGGCTATTCACCGGCCTTGGTGGTCTTATCCACCGCCATGGCCAGCTCCAAGCGGAAGTCTTGTCCTGGTTCCTGTGGCCTGGCCTGCTGCCAAGCCATTCTGGTCAAAAACTACCTCCCAGATTATCTCTCTTAGTCTCTCTGCTCTCTGAGCTGACCTAATCAGTCTTCCTTGAAGTGCCTGGAGCCACCGCTTGCACTTCTCAAACCAGCCACCCTCTGTGACTGGCCTACAGAATGCCAACTTCTGCTCACTCAGATCCCCTTTGCCCCATGAAATGAAAACCCTAGAGGCTTATACCACATTTATAATGGTAAATCTCTAACCTCCAAATGCCCGTGCAAAGAATAAACAACTCAATAATATAAACTGCATGCTTAGTTGGGACAAATATACCACTTCACTACTCTATTGCCCCGCTATGAAATCCCTAGTTACTTGCCGCTACTCCAGGGCACATGGTTCTGGTTCATCTTCATCTCCTTCTCCCTCCATCTTCTCTCTGTCCTCCATCTGGTCTGACCCTGCTGTCCTCCCCTTCCCTTCTTGTTCTGCCAGGAAGATCCTGCTCCCCATACTTTTGCCCATGAGTGGCTTCCTGTCTTCTTTATCAGCCAGTCAAATAACCAGGGGACATTCCCCTACAGGTTTGTAGGAATTACTTCATCATCTGAGAGCACGGGAGCGTCTGTCATAATACCTGCAGCACTTCCAGAGGAGAGACTTGCTCTCCCCAAACTTTCCCTACCAGAAGGTCCCCTGCACTCCTCTTGCTGCAAGCCAGCCTTCCGCAGGCTCAGCACAGCCAGTTCAGTCTTGGAGCAAGAGCAGGTCCTGCAGTGGAGGTAGCAGAAGCAGCAGTGGAGGTGGCAGAGGCAATTCCCACTCCCTGCTTGTGTCCTTTTCCCTTTGCTTGAACCCTCCTACATGGCCGGGCCAGAGGTCTCCGCAGACAGCCACACAGGCCCACAATGTGTGAACTTCTAAAATTAATAACATAAAAATAATATATTAAAACTAAAAATGAAAGCAGAAGCAAAAATCTAGGCAGTCAGGGGTCTGTCTGGGGAAACATCACTATATTTCTTTAAAAAGTTAGTTCAATATAGGAATGGAAGTCATAGTTGTTATATTTTTAAATCACTAATTTCCTCTTTATTACTTCTATTTTTTCTCATTACTTGCTAGAAAAGTTTCACAGGACATGTCTTCCTCTCATCACCAGCTCTATAAAATTCATGGGTAACAGGATGCTCTTCATAATTTTATCATTTCAGGAGCTTGAAGCTCACATTCAGGTCCAAATTAGGCTGCACCTCACCTTTCTTCATCCTTTTAATATGTTATACAAATATATGAAAATAATTTATGTAAGTGCTGTGAGGAATATATCTAATCACTTAATTGAATGCCCTTCACATACATCTGGACCAAAGTAGATATAAAAAAATCATTTTATTTTTTTATTCCTCTGTAGTTGAATAAAAATTTTGATAATGAGAATTCTTTAGCCTCAAGTCTTGATTTTCTAGAGCATGTTAGAGGGAATATATATGGCCAATAGTAACTTTTTTTTTTACTTGTATTTACTGAGTTTGAAGCTGCTAAAATTTTAATCCTTAAATAAGCAAATAGTAACTTTATATCTACCTTTTTTTTAGAGACAGGCCACTGTCCTTTGACTATAATCAGAAAATCCAAATTAACATTCTGCCTTTTGATGGTCTATAAATTTCTTATAATCAATATTCAATAGAGTCTAGGAAGACATTTGTTGACAGACTTGGGCAACACAGAGGTTCTCCTCCTCCTACTATTCCATAAATTCTTTTTCTGCCTCTGTCATGGGACAAAGAAATTACATGGCACAGTCCATGGAATGTTCCTTGATTTTGATGTTAAGGGATGACCCCACCAAGTTAAGCTTCTCTTGTGAAAAAGAAAATAAAGAACAGCTTAGGTTCAGGCATGGTGACATCCTTTAATCCTAGCACTCAGGAGACAGGGCAAACATATCTCTAAGTTCAAGGTCAACCTGGTCTACAAAGCATGGTGCAGGACTGAAAACCTTAAGCAGTGAAGGAAACTATTGAAAGATCAAAGGCTGTAGCCACAGGAAGCAGTTATAGTGAAGGAACTTGGAGGGATAGAGGAAGGGGATTAAAATGGAGGTCTTAAGAAACAGGTGTAGGGAGGGACAGGAGAGATAGCCAGATGGCCATGAGAATGAATGGAAACCTTCAACTGTCAGAGTGTGGAGATGGGGGAATCTCGAGGATGTGACAAAGGACTGGGATAGGAGAGGGACTCAAGAATCAATGGAAGTAACCTTAGCTGTGACTCAGGGCACTGAGGATGTGGAACCTAAAGAGGCCACCTCCTGTAGCCAGACAGGAACCCCAGTAGAGCTATAGAAACACTAGCCCATCTACAAAACTTTCAACCCCAAATTTATCTTATCTACAGAAATTTAGGTACTGGGAATGGAGAAGAGACTGAGAGAATGGCCCATCTTGAGACCCATCCCTTGGGCAAGCACTAATCCTCGACATGTTTAACGATACTGTTACATTTGCAGACAGGTGTCTATCATGGCTATCCTCTGAGCGGCCCCACACAACAGCTGACTCAGACAGATGCAGACACCCATCGCCAAACAGTGGATGGAGCCTGGGTACTTTTATGAAAGAGTTAGGAGAAGGATTGTGGGTCACAAAGGGAATAGAGGACTCCACAGGAATACCAACAGAGTCAACTAACCTGGACACTTGGAGCTCTCAGATACGGAAACACAAATCATACATGGGCTGGAACCAGCCTGCCTTCCCTGCTCCCCCTCTGCCACCCCCTGCCCCAGCACATATATATCAGATCTGTAGCTTGGTCTTCCTGTGGTTCACAAACAAATGGAGTGGCAGCTATCCCAAACTGTTCCTGTCTGTGGAATATATTCTTCTAGCTGGGCTGCCTTGTCTGGGCTCAGTAAAGGAAGATGTCCCTAACCCTGCAGAGACTTGATATGCCAGGGTGCTGGAATACCCAGAGTTTCCATCCTTTCAGAAAAGAGGAGGGGGCATGAGAAAAAAGACTGTAGGAGTGAGTGACCAAGAAAGGAACAGTGAACAGGATGTAATGTGAATAAATTAAAAGAAAATTTAAAAAGAAAGAAAACAAAAAGCTGTTTATGACTTAATTGAAAAGGGAAACCATTTTTCAGACCATCAAGAAGCAGAACATGACAGATTCAGCCATATGGTTCTGTCTTTAGAATCCTGATTTGAAGAAAAGATTTATGGAATATCTCTCTTTAACTAAGGAAGGCTAAAGATATGTCAGAGGATGTGCCTGCATGCAGGCCTAGCTAGACACTGTGTGAACCTGTTTTGATGAAACCTGGATTACTTTGGAGACCAAAATATGTTAGAGATACTAGAGCTATTGTATACTTGCCAAGGCGAGCTGGAAACAGGGAATGGAACCAGCTCAAAAGAGAAAAGTCCATTTCAGTCAACAGAGCTAAAAGGAGTTGGAGATCTGAAAAGTGCTTTGATGTCAGACATGGAGATGTAGTTTGGAGTTTTCCTAGCTTGTTTATGGCCTTCTTTTGGTCCATTATTTCCTTACTACTCTCCTTTTGTTCCAACTTGAAATAGGAGTATATATCCTGCATTATTATGTGTTAGAAGTATATAATCTATTTTTTTATTTAGAATTTATAGGGATTACAGTTAGGCAATTGCATGAATCTAAGAAAACAAAAACTTTGAACTTTTAAAAAAGTTTGAAACTGTTATAAACTCTGGTGGTAGCATTATGTTATGGCTACAAGTCTATTGAGGCCAGAGAATGAAATCTGATGTTTTGAAAAAGTTTGGCCACCATGTGTTTAAATGCTTCGTCCATAGGAATGGCACTATTAGGACGTTGTTGGAGTAGATGTGGGACTGTTGGAGGAAGTTTGTCACTTTGGGAACAGGTTTTGAAGTCTCAGAGTTTTATGGTACCTTCAGATCAATATGTAGAACTCTCAATTCTCTCTTGCACTACATCTGTCTTCACTCTGCCATGCTTCCCACAATGATAATGATGGACTAAACCTATGAAACTTTAAGCCAGTCCCAACAAAATAGTTGCCTTTGTAAGAGTTAGCATGATTATGGTGTCTCTTCACAGCAATAAAACCCTAAGTATGACATTATCTATCTAACATCTATCTATCTATCTATCTATCTATCTATCTATCTACCTACCTATCTATCTATCTATCTATCTATCTATCTATCTATCTATCTATCTATCTATCTATCATCTATCTATCATCTATCTATATATCTATCTATCTATCATCTATCTATCTATCATCTATCTATCTATCATCTATCTATCTATCTATCATCTATCTATCTATCATCTATCTATCTATCTATCTATCTATCTATCTATCTATCTATCATCTTCTTCCTTCTTCTTTCTTTCCTTCTTTCTTTCTTTCTTTCTTTCTTTCTTTCTTTCTTTCTTTCTTTCTTTCTTCCTATCTGTCTATATCTTAAAAGGTTCATTAAGTTCTACCATGATGTATTTTGATCCCAGCCTTTTAATTTAAACTCCCTAACTTCATCAACAAGAACAGGGTAAGATCCTTAGACATACCAACTGCCATTATTGCTTTCCTAAATGTCTTTCAGCATTGATACTTTATAATAATTCCCCAATAAAACTTCATCTTTAAAGTCTAAAAATAAAAATCATTCATTGAGCTCTAAGTTATGTGAAGCTTCTATCTTCATATAAGATATATGAAAGCTTTCTAGATATAACCCTACCCTGCCCTGGGATCTTTGAGAAAAACAAAAGTAAAGTAGAAGTCTATAAGCCATCCTGGTTTTTAAACTTCCTTATGTTTTAGGCATGTGGCACTTAGTTTTTCTATGCTGTCACAAACTAAGACTGCCATGTAGTACATAGGTACCTGTTTAGAGAGTTGACTATGAGCTGCTGTGCTAAATTCACCATCATCCATGACACACCATTAATCCAGTTTCATCTTGAAAATTCATTACACACTTGTTCTAGCTTTGTCTCTTCTGACAATCATGTCGCTCTCTCCTTTTGGAAGACAATTTACCTGGCGATTTTCATTGTTTGTTTGAATGCTTGGTACATAGGAATGGCACTATTAGGAGGTTGTTGGAGTAGGTGTAGGACTGTTGGAGGAAGTTTGTCACTTTGGGAACAGGTTTTGAAGTCTCCTTCACTCAAACTATGCCCAGTGTGGCTCAGAGTCTTATGGTACCTTCAGATCAATATGTAGAATTCTCAACTCTCTCTAGTTTGTTTGTTTTCACTAGAGTTTTTGAAGATCATGCATTGATATACTTCATCTTTTAGGGATAACTTCAACTTACTAATGTTGACACCCCTGGGCTTTATTGTTATTGTTATGTTTCTTTTGAGGGCCAGGTTTATCTCAAAATTGTATATAACTAAAGATTACTTATTTTTAACCTCTCATTTGTCTGCTTCTACATCCTGGAAACTGGAATTTGAGGTATGTGTTGCTGTTTCTGATGTGTTCTACAGTGCTAGGTATGGAACCCAGGCCTTCATGCATGCTAGCCAGATGACCAATGACAATTCATTCCTAGACCACCATTTGCCTGTAAATGACATTCCATTATATCCAGTGCTGGGCTATTATAAGTAAAGCTTCTATAAAAAATCACATGTGGCTTTTAATATAAAGCTGTTTTAATTTTTTTCTGAAATAATTATCTGAAAAGTGCCATTACTGAATTTCAATGTGTAAACTTCAAGAAGCTGCTAGTAGGCTGATTTGTCTTACATTTAGACAACCAATATTTGATATATTCAGATTTTCCACTCTTTTGACAATATTCATATGGTTTGTATTCTCAGTGTAGCAGCTTTACTAGGCAATATATCAAGGTTACCGTAATGATCCCCTAGTGCCACAGACGATGAGTGTATTTTGATATGTTTATTTCTCATCTAAATATATAGGAATACATCTGTATGACTTTTGCTTATTATCTAAGAAGAATATTTGTGTTGATTGTAGAATTTGAGAGTTACTTACATATTCTTAGTATAAATATTTTGACAAATGTATAATTTACAAACATTTTCAGTTTGTACCTCAATGTTTTGTGCTCTTGAATGATATTTACAGAGTACATTATCTGAGCTTTGGTAAGATACAATAAAATTACTGTCTCTTGTGGACTGTTTTCTTGGATTTGTATATAAAATGTCTTCACACAGCCCCACACCATAGTTTTTTATTTATATTACATTCTAAAGATTTGAAAGATCCCCATTTTAGGGATAGCATATTCTCTCTTTTGACTTTATTTTTCTATGCTTCAAAACTTTATAAAGGCTTGGTCATGTGCTAATTTTTGCTTAATGTAATTTCTTCCTGTATTTCAAACTCTGTCGTTCCTTACTCAATTGACTTTTCTGCTTAAAAAGAATTCGTTGTTTTCAGGGTATAAAGTCCATTTTTTTACTCTATTATTTCAGTGATGCATGTAGTTATCCCTTTTTGAATACTACGCAACCTTTTGGAGGGTCTTTTTGAGATTGCCATATAATTCCATAATTGCCCCTCCCCTTTCCTCCCCTCAAACTCTCACATGTAATGCTACTTGGTCTTTTTCAAATTCATATCCTCGTTTCCACTAACAGTTGTTGCACATATAGTTATATGCATATAAATTCCTAAATATAGCCTTCCCAGTCTGTGTAATGTATGTGTATGTAGATATTCTGAGCTTTTCCATTTGCTATTGTATAAGTGTGCTCTTCTTTGAAGAAGACTGTTACACCCACTCTTCCCATCTCTTAGCTGCCTATAGTTCTGTAGGTTTGAGGCTTCATGGTCTTCATGGTCTTTCTCCCATCACTTTGGTATACTAGTTATTGCTGTTTCTTGTTCACCTTATGTTTATGCAGTCATGTTTGTGAGACTTTAAGAATGTAGTTTTGGATGTTATCATGGAACAAAAATCTCATAGATTTAATTTTGGTGTATGGATGAACTTCTGTGTGAGTATGATATTTGCACATGTATATGTACAAATATGAAGACCAGAAGAGGATGTCTGATCTCTAGCTCTCTCTCTCTCCATCTTATTTCCTTAGACAGATTCTCTTTATTGTACTTTAAACTAGGCTGGTATTCAACAAGCCCCAGCAATTCTCCTCTCTCCACTCCTCTGCAAGGATTAGGATTTCACAGTGTGGTTACACTGCAGTTTTTTACATGTGTACAAGGTAACTGAATTCTCATGCTTCCCTGACAATCAGGGTTACTGGCTGAGCCATCTACCCAGTTCTCATCACACATGACCTGAGCTTCATTATCAGATGTAGCTTTAGCTCTTCGACCATATACACAGTCTTGTTTAGTGTAACTGTGCAATAAATAATGAAACATGGTAGGTTCTTTTTATACCAATTCCCCACCAATTTCAAACTTATATCATTGACTATTCTAGTTATTGTATCTTTTCAAATAAATTACAGAATAATTTTGCATGCTTTTAGAAAAATCCTTGCTAACTACTTTTGGGATAAGACATAATATGTAGAATTGTATGTATACATAGGCTTTCAAAACTACACATGTACACTTACACAGAAAAAGATGGAGGGAGAATTAACATTTTTTTAGTGTTTTGAGCCATAGACAAGGTATGATTTTTCCATCAAACTGAAAAAATTTATGTTTATTTATGTTTCCTGGCTTTTAAGATGCATACAAATTCTCATATATACTTTGAAAAATTTTAAAACTGTTGGATATTATTGAGTGCAAATGATGTTTTATTTTTATTTCTAGATTTTTGGTGGTTCATTTTTATTTTTTCACTTGACTCAATCATGTTTCTAATTACTTGTAGAGGCATTTTTATGATGAATGCTCTTGAATCCTTGCCCAATAATTCTGACATCTGGATCATCTTGATGTTTGAGTCTGTTGATTGGCTTTTGTCATTCAAGGGGAATTTCTATTTCTGGTTTATGAATCTAGGAGTGACTTTCTATTGAAATATGAAAATATTAAACTATTACACTAGAAGACTATTAATCCTGTTTTGTTTGTATCAGCGTTTTTTTCTGATGTTGCTGAATGTTAAAGTAACATGGCCACAGTTTTGCTAGGTGGAAACCAAAGTCAACATACCCCAACAGGTCTATTATGGCAGAAGTTGCAAGAATATAACATTACTGTTGGTACAGAGAAGTAAGCTGAGTTCTCAGTGGGTTTCACTGATATCTACCTAGATGTCACTGTTTCAGTGGCTTACAATGATGCTATAGTGAAAGAGTGAAATCGTTAGTATTTATAGGTGGTCAAATCAATTTTCTAAAACATCACGCCTTGCAGAGAGGCAGGGTGCCTTCATCCTAGGCAAAACAAGCAGGATAAAACTACTTACATTGTATCTAATGACATTGTATCTTCTTCCTGAGAAAATGTACTTAGTAAGTGTGAAAGACCTGGCCCTCCTTCTGCCTTTCTCATTCTCTGACCAGTGCTGGGGTTGGGAGTCTGCATATAACAGTATGACAAGGGTAAGTCTCCATGCTTCCCCTCTTTGCAGACCTTTGCTGGAATAGTACTGTTGTTTCCTACAGAGTCTATCAGGAAGAGAAAACCTACTTCTAAACTTTTCTGCATTGTCTGGATACATCTTTTCTGATCTTTGCTTAGGTAGAAAACTTTATTGTTTGGAGATTTTGTACATATGCTTCCTGGTGTTTTCAGGCATCCAACTTCTTCTATATTTAGGCAAATATGCCCAAAACCCGACAAAAGTAGTACCATTCATTATTTGTTGACTACTCTGGTCACTGGAAAAATATACTTGATATCCTGAAAAACTTCAATGTTAAAAAAGTAGATCTTGTCAAAGCTTATTATGTAGGCTTGCATTTCATTATTAAACTAAAAATCCTTTATCTCTACTCCCATCATTCTGAGAAGAGTTCTGAAATGGAGGGAAGAAGACAGGCACCCAGTTGGTTTAACATTTTTTTAAAAAGGATTTCTTTAAAGGAAGATGAAATGTTATAACTGCTATTTTAATGAGCCACTGTCTGTGTTTATAGGGTGAGTAGCCCAACCTGACAAACTGAGCCATCTGGCCCAATCTTCATTGCTATATAAAGTAACTGTTTGGGAATTATTTATAGAAATTTGATATGTGACTATTTTTTACTCCTTCAGTCTTTATTGAGGAATAGTTTCTTGGCAGTGATCCATGTATATTACATATGCAATGCAGCAAAGAACTATTTATTTTAAGTCCTAAACTGAAGGACAGTGTCTTAAGCTTTATTTTTTCCTTCAAAATGACAACACACATTCATTTGCCAGTGTCATGCACACAATTTTTTTTCACATCCATGAACTTCTTGGGCTAAAATCTTTACTCATAATGTTTTATGCACCTGTTTCATAAGCTGATTTCATGCCAGGCTACCATTAGAAAGAATATACAGTTCCGGGGTGATTACATCATATTATTTCATTTGACTATTCTGTAATTCTACTATAAAATTAAATATTCAAGGCACAATATACAGTGCTTACTAATTACTGTGCTTGTAAGGTTGAACAAATGTTAAGTGAGATGAAAAGGAAAGGCCTTATGCTAATAGTGAACACTCAAGCCTTACTGTGTTGAACAGAACTATAGGTCTATCTGTGACCCCAAGGTGAATGAAAATGTATTTCACTCATTGCTATTATAACTGATATATATATAGATAGATAGATATAGATACAGATACAGATACAGATAGATATAGATATAGATATAGATATAGATATAGATATAGATATAGATATATATTATTTTTAGACAAGAAGAGTGAAGCAGGTATGCGGGAAACTACTTAGAGACTGCTTGAGTTTTGAAGTGAGCCTCATAGCTCTATAAATATATTTTGGGTCAAGACAGAGTCATAAAATGAAATGAGGATGAGTATATTTTTCAGTATTCTGAACTTTATCTTGACAGTTTGTGAAACTGGCGAACATAGAATTTTATAGAAGCAATTTCTTTATTGTATTATCTATCTAGCATACATTAGTTATTAGTATACATTTCACAACTTTATATTTATTAATTAATTGTAGCACAAAGAACAGTAATATGTAAATTTAACTCTGTAAATATTATTTTCTAGTTTATTCTTCTTATAAGTGCAGTATTGTCTCATACTGATCTAGCTATGTATAGCACACTTTTATGCTCTTGGCCAAAGTATATTTTTGTATGTTATATAGTCATAAAAATTTCCATGCATTTCTACTTAATTTTTGCTTTAATGTAACTCAATCATTTCACACATCTTTGTACATTTCAATATATTTCTACTCCAATCAGACTGTATCAATGAAGCTCTATAAAAAAGTCTAAAAATATCAGATATACATCCAGTATCATGGGTATACTGAGGGAGGGAATATGATACTTCGGGTGGTTTTTCTCATGATTTTCAACATTATTACAGGAACTTAGGTAGTGGATGTTCTGGAAATCCTGAACAGTTGAACTCACATCTTTGAAATTCATGTTACACCAATGGAATTCATCCACGTGTGTCCTTTGATAACTGAAGCTGACATATGTACCACAGAAATTCAGGAAAGAGTTTGTTGAAACTGCTGATCATATCCTTCCTGGTAAATTTCTGAAAATATGAATGGCATACTATGTGAATAAACTTAATTATGTATTGCTAAAAGCAGTTTATATATTCTCAAAAATCTATTCTCCCCATTCTTATGTAGGAGTAGAAATAAAATGTAGTTCTTTAAGGTATTAATTAATATATCAAGTTCAAGGCCATGAAATGTCCCAGAAGCAGCTGATTATGTTTTTAAAGCCTTTTGTCTTTGTTCACTTTGCCCTACAAATAGTAAATTACTCATCGCACGCATTTATCATATGCTAGCCATCTTCCCAGAATAACCTAGTTAAGAGGAAGTGGGCAGAAAAGGTAGGTCAAAAGCATATTAAGAACACTAGCAACATGATACTCATTTTTCTACAAGTTTTAAAATATTTTACTGCAAAGATATATCACCTGTACTAGCTCTTACCTTATGTTATTTTGCAAGCAAGTAAACATGTTTTAGAATTCTGCTAGTCTTAAAGTCAAATATGTGTGTGTGTATCTATCTATCTATCTATCTATCTATCTATCTATCTATCATCTATCTATCTGTCGTCTATCTATCTATGCATGTACGTGTGTGTGTGTGTGCGTGTGCGCATGTGTGCATGCATGTGTGTGTATTAACAGTTACATAAATATGTTCTTTGGCAGAAGGAAATTACTGCTCTAGCAGTATTAGATTCTACATGTGTCCCTTTCTCTTATTTGTAAAAGTTTTATCATTCATTTGTCATAATTGGCTTTCTAGAAGTGCATAGAAAATATTCTTATACCAATGACTAAACAGAAAATTTATCATTGTTATTTAAATTTGATTTTTAAAAATCTACTGTATTTATATTTTGATGCTGATAGTCTCATATGTGTGGTTAAACAGTGTGTGTGGTGGTAGGAATAAGAATGTCCCCCATTTACATGCTCAGATATATAAATGCTTCATCATCTGTAAACAGCATTACTTGAAAAGGATTAGGGAATATAGCCTAGTTTGTCACTGGGGATGGATTTTAGAGTTTCCAAAAGCTCAGTCCAACCCCAGTGTTTCTTCCAGCCTTAGATATGGATGTAGAACTCTAAGCTACTTCCCTGTACCATGCCTAAGTTCTGCTATGTTCCCTACCATGGTGATAATGGACTAAACCTCTGAAACTACAAGTAAGCACCAGTTAAATGCCTTATTTTATAAGAATTCCTTTGGTCATGGTGTCTCTTCCCAGCAATGGAATACTCACTAAGTCAGTAGACACAATTGTTCATGTGTGTTTGGACAGCAGAGGAAGATATTGAGATGCTGGCTATTATCTTCACTATTTCCCACTTTATTTTTGAGTCAACATCACAAGCTAAATATATAACTTACAGATTTCATCTGACTATATGGGTAGTAAGCTCAAAGATATTTTGTCCTCACCCCCATCTTTTAGGTTATAGAAATGTGTCAACGACCTAGTTTTCCACATTGATTCTGATGATCTGAACACAGGACCTCATGTTGCTCTGCAAAATGTTTACTACCTTAACCTCTCCTCAAACTTTTGTTTGTTCGTTTTTATATATGTATATATTTTTTTGGTTTGAAGACATAGTTTTACCCCATAGTCCAAAACGCTCTTGAAATTGCTGGCTAGGCCAATCTGATATTATACTTTTGATAATCCTCCCATGATTACTTGAAGGCAATGTGATTACAATCAGACAAATTTCACAATGCTATAATGCCACGCAAGAAATGTTTTCTTCTATTTGCATTACACATTTAATTAATTTAATTAATTAATATTTATCTGCAGCTATGTCAAAAAATTTACTCTAAGGAGTTTTGACATATGTTCTCGATTCATGAATATTAAAATTACTAAGAGATTGTGAGCATCTATGTTTTATTTTAGAAATATAAAAGTTATTCCATTGACAAATTCAGATGGACTTACAAAATTTACATAGCCCACTACCATAGTATACACTTGAACCTACTTATGAACATAGACCCCAAGACATGGAAAACTGATAGAGACTTGTATTATTTTCAAATGAATAACTGTTCCAAAAACTAAAATTTTACCTAGGTAACCCTCCGGAGCTATTTTGTCAAGGTAATTCATTGTCTTTTATAAATATAGGGCTAAAATAGGTATAATAGAACTTTCCCTGTTAATCTTGGCCTTTAGCCAAGCCTTGTTGAAGAAAGGGTGTAAATGATTCAATTTCTGCTTTAGATCCAGAAATAGTTCCAGGTCTTACAAAGAACTGAAGGAGTTCAGTGCCTAGCACACAGATCCGATATTCAGATCACAATGAGATAAATGAAAATGAAAAATTATGGAGTATGTATTTCAAAATGTTTCCAAAAATGCAAATTGTCTCATTGACCTATCAAATCACCTCACAGCACCACAACATTCTACAAGACTTTTTATGTTAAAAAGAAGATGGATTTTCTAGCAAAAATGGCATTGGGAAAGTATACATTACTTGTTACACAAGAGCAACTGAGGCTGAACCTTGCTTGAGCTTCACAGAGAATTTACCTCCTGTTCTTCCTTCAGAAGAATAAACTCTTAATGTGAAACAAATTATCCTCAGTTATGTACTTGAGACTCTTCAGAACAGAAACAAAAGAGCAAGTCAGGTTGTGTTGATGCTCTGAAACTACTTTTCAGACAATGCTTAGATTTGATAAAAATTTGTTTCTTCCAAGAAAGTAAAAATATAATAAGTTTGCTTAAGGAAGCTATGATTCAATAGCAGAACATTTATAGTTCTGGGTTTAGAGACTAGAAGGGCTGATTGCCTTGGAAGCAAAATTAAATGTAAGTCTTTGTTAATACATTCTCTGTATAACCCTTGATATACTGGAACTCATGTAGACCAGACTGGCTTTGAATTCAGAGATCTTCCTGCCTTTGCCTCCCAAGTGCTGGAGTTAAAGGCATGTGTCACCACCTCCTAGCATTTGTTAACATGTTCCGAGTTTCTTTTCCTATAATTTTAGTGAACTGCAAACAAGAATTCAAGTAAAGGAGAAAAGAAAAGCAAAACTAAAAACCATAGACTGGTATTAAATGGAGTGGCAGCTCCCTCAAAATTAAGTTGATATCTTAATTTCTAGTACATTTGTACATAATCTCAGAGAAGGAAAAGATGGCTTTGGCAATAAAATTAAGCTTTGTATATTGAAATGGAAGCAGATATCTGTGGATCCTAAATCCAATGATAGGCATACTTATAAAAAAAATACAAACAGAAGCTGTGCAGTACAGAATGCATCAAGGAGATGGGAACAAAACTTGCTGCCAAAGACCACAAGTCCATAGTCACACCAGCTACCAGAGCCAAGAAGAAGCAAAGGAGGGTTCTATGCAAACAGGCTTTGAAGGGGGCAAGGCATTCCTGATAAGCAGGATTATAGATTTCAAGTCTTTAAAACTGTGAAAGAATAAATTTTTGCTGTTTAAAACTGTAATGTCACTGGAATTTTGATGACATCCTTAAGAAATATATACATTACTTACTTCTTTAGTGTTGTTATAAAACAATATCAAAAGAACATGACAATAGAATAATACAATGGTATTTCTTCTTGCTTCGTTTTTTTAATATTATTATTTTTACTTATTTTATATCCAGCTCACTGCCCCCCTCTTGGTCACTTTCTCCAACAATCCTTCCCCACTCCTCTTTTCCTCTTAGTACCTGTCCTTCCTGAATATTTCCCCCAACTAGGTACTTCCTCTAACATTGAGTCTAGACAAGGTAGCCCAGCTAGCAGAACATGTCCCACGTACAGGCAACAGAGTTTGGGATAGCCTCGTTCCAGTTGTTCGGGACCCATGTGAAGGCCAAGCTACACATCTGCTACATGCGAATGGGGAGGCTTAGGTCCAACCTATTCTTTGGTTGGTGGTTTAGTCTATGAAAGCCCCAAAGGGTCCAGGTTAGTTGACTTTGTTATTCTTCCTGTGGAGTTCCTGTCATCATCAGGACCTGCAGTCTTTGTTATTCTTCCATAAGAGTCCCCAAGCTCCACCCATTGCTTGGCTGTGTCTTCATCTGTCTGAGTCAGCTTCTAGGTGGAGTCTCTCAGGGAACAACTTGCTCCTGTCTGCGAGCATAAAAACTATCATTAATAGAGTTAGGGACTGGTACCTGCCCATGGGATGGGTCTCAAGTTGGGCTGTTCATTGCTTGACCATTCTTCCAGTCTCTGCTCCACCTTCTGTTCCTGCATTTCCTGTAGACAGGATAAATTTTGAGATGAATGTTCTGTGGGTAGTTTGGTGTCTTTATCACTCCACTAGGGTTCATGTCTGGCTTAAGGTGGTGGCCTCTTCAGGTTCCATATTCCAAATATAGTGAGGCACAGCTAACGTTACACTCATTGATGCTTGAGTGCCTCTTTTATTCCAGGTCCCAGTATCATCCTAAAGACAACCTCACCTCAAGTCCTCACCCCTGAACATTTTCATGGCCACCTACTATCTCTTCTGTCCTTCCATAAACCTGATCCTGAAACTACACCCCAGTCTCTTACCCCTCCCCTCTCCCACTGAATTCTCTCCCTCCATCTGCCTCTTATGAGTATTTTATTTCCCCTTCAAAATGAAATTCAAACTTCTTTACTTGGGCCTTGCTTCTTGTTTAGAGACTTTGGGTCTATGGAGTATTATTTTATGGCTAATATCCACTTATAGGTTGAATATATACCATGTATGTCCTTTTGGGACTGAGTTACCTCACTCAGGATGGTATTCTCAAGTTAAATATATTTTCCTGCAAAATTCAGGATTTCATGGTTTTTAGTACCTGAATTGTATTCCATTCTGTAGATGTACCACATTTCTTTATCTATTTTTCAGTTGAGGGACATTTAGGTTGTTTTCAATTTCTGACTATTATGAGTAAAAGTGATATAAACATAGTTGACCAAGTGTCTTTGTAGGATATTGAACCATCTTTTAAATACATGCTCAGGCATGCTATAGTTGAGTCTTGAGGTAGAACCATTCCCAGTTTTCTGATAAATTGCCAAATTGGATTCCAAAGTGACTGTGTAAGTTTGCACTACTACCAGCATTGAAGAAGTGTTCTCCTTGTTCTAATCCTTAACAGCATGTGATATATCTTGAGTTGTTATTTTTTTTAACCTTAGCCATTCTGATGAGTATAATATACAACCTCAGAGATACTTCGATTTGAATTTCCCTGATGACTAAGTACTTTGAACATTTCTTTAAGTGCTTCTTGGCCATTCTAGATTCCTCTGTTGAGAATTTTCTAATTAGTTCTGTACCGTATTTTTAAATTTGGTTATTTGGGGTTTTGGTGTCTAACTACTTGTGTTCTTTGTAAATTTTGGATATTACTCTTCTGTCAAAATGTTGGGTCAGGGATGATCCTTTCCCAATCTGTGGGCTGCCAATTTGCTTTATTGACAGTGTTCTTTGCCTTACACAAGATTTGCTATTTTGTGAGGTCCCAAATATCAATTATTTATCTTAGAGCCTGAGCCATTGGTGTTCTTTTCAGAAACTTGTCTCCTGTCCCAATGCGTTCAAGTGTATTTCCCACTATCTCTTCTATGAGATTTAGTGTATCTGGTTTTATGTTGTGGTCCTTAATCCATTTAGACTTGAGTTTTGTTCAGGGTGATAAATATGGATCTATTTTCATTCTTCTACATGTAGACATACAGTTAGTCCAGCACTAACTGTGTTGAAGATGCTTTTATGTGTATTGAAATCATTCCCTATTTTTATATTCAAAGGGAGGGATATGAGAATTTGTGTATGTAAATTCAATGTAATTAAAGTCTCAAAAAATAAATATGATGCTAATTGAGAAGATGTATATAGTATAACGTTAAGATAGCCCTGTATCATCATGGACTGTTGTGGATTGCTGTTTGTATTTTCTGCTTTCTCATGAAGGTGCCCCAACAGTAGATCATGTACTCAGGTGAGGTCAGGTAAAATCTTAATTGGTTGGATAAGGCTGGAACTTGTGATTGGTCAGTGGAAGGAAAATACAGAGCTGAAAGCTTTAGAAAGCGGAAAGTAAAAGAAGTTGGGCAAGACAGGACCAAAGAAAATGGAGGAAGAAGATGAATCAGAACCACATGGCCTGAAAGAACTGCAGGTAACTAGAGATTTCATAGGTGGGCAATATAGTATTATACAGTAGATGGCCTGGGAAGAGTAAGTGGCTTGGCAGCAGGCTGGTCACAGGAACCAATGCAAGACTGCCCGCTTGAGGCTGGCCATTGTGACGGGCAAAACTGTCAATGCTGGCAATTAGCTGGATTTAGTGTGGTTCATTTGTTTAAAACTACATGCTGCAATGGACTTTCTTCAAAGGGTACCATTAAAAATGACAAATTGTTAAATGAAGCTTGCGCTTTAGTCTAAGAATACACAGTAGGGTTGGTAGACACTAATGTAAGTCACTTCATGTATTTCTACCACTCGATGTAGGAGGAAAGCATCAGTGCTATAAAAATGTTATGATTAATAGTGATTGATAATTTCTGAATCATTTGTTATTTTGAGAAAAATATTAGCTAGCATCTGGTAAATCTGGAATGGGCCTAACAAAATAAGTATGTATCAGATTATATTTTTGATGTTATAAATGATTTCTTGTCCCTTTAACATTCTGTGCAATTTTGTCATATTCAGCTTGCTACATATAGAGAAATTATGAATGTGTAGAAAGAATTGAGAAGCTAGGAGGTTTTTATCACTAGGAGACAGCAATGACATTGAATTGTGATTTGGTGATATGAAAAAATGTGTCATGGTGGCTCATTCCTGGCTCATTGCTTGAGTTTGGAAAATGGATATCATTTGTCCTAAATTTTGCCTTATATTAGCCAAAGTAACCCATTATCATTACATGTAATAAATTGATTTTGCTGCCATTTAATTAGAGATTAAACACAATGAGATTATTATATAGTTTACACATGTTTGCAAAACTAATATCAGACATAAGAAAAGTAAATGGTCTCACTTATACCTTATCATGAAGTCATACTAGAGTAATAATGCAGAAAGTGACATTGAATTAATAAATTCAGGTTACTGTCATATCTCTTTGGCTGTAAGACATGTCTTGGTTTTTCAGCATCAAAAAAAAATTCCTTTGGATGCTAATAACTTGAAATTGCCTAATTAAGTCTGAGTTAACAAAATAAACATATTATCGTTTAAATATAAGGAAGAACTTTGATTTATTATTCAGTAAATTGTTGTCATTTAACCAATAGAAAAACTACTATGCTTAACATGAATAAATATCTCCAAACTCATGCTGTGAAATATAATTAATCTCATTTACCTTACCATCAAACTATAAACTTGTCATGAAGTAACATTGACTTACTCTATGGCTGTGAATGATAAAATCATATGTGTTTCTGAAATAAAACAACCTATTTGCAAAGTATGTGAGAAGAAAAAATCTTCAAGAAGAGTAAAATTACTATAAATGCAAAACTAGTATACAGAAAAAATCCACAACAGATAGATATATTGCATATGTAAAGGTATATTGCATATGTATATTGCACATACACACACACATACACATACACACACACACACACACACAAATATATATATATATATATATATATATATATATATAGCTATTTTCATCATTCACTATAATTTACCCTACTGGTAGTTTTTGTCTATGTTCCTGAGATCTAATTTGGTTCTGTGTTTCTCCCAATTAAAGCAATGTTAGCTCTGTCCTAAAAAAAAGGAAAACACACAATTCTTAAGAAGAGTAATTTTATAAGTAGAAATATAGAAACAATGGCATAATAGAATAAAATATAAGACATCCCATCCTGGCCAGTTAAAAACAACACAAGCTAGAGTTGGAGACTCTGATTTTGAAATGAAGGAATAGATGTTAGGTAGGGAAATGTATTGATATATAAAAATCTTTTCAGGGAAGACTTTTTCCTCTGATAAGTGGATACTTGAGAAAATTGGCCCTTATAGACTGTATTAGGAAGCATGGCCATTAAACATAATATTAATGGCCACTGAAGCATTTGTGGTAAAGCAGAAAACCTGTCAAATTATATTTTAGGGAATTATTCAATGAGTACTAATGGACATACACTTTAAGAGAAAGATACATGTTTAAAAAAGACTAAGAAACAGAAAAAAGAAAATAAGATTAAACAAAAAGAAAAATGAGAAACAAGCCGAAGATCAAGTAGTTTGGTAAATAAGGTTAAAAAGGTAAGATTCTTAAATAGTTTCCCTTTTTGATGACATGTAATTCAAAAGAGAGCAACAATCATTTAGGTACAGCAGTTTAGAAGGGAAAATCATAGTATGGCAGGTGATAAATTCCTTTTTATCATCAATTTAAAGTGCTTTGTGGACATTCAAACTGGGATGTTTTGCAAAATTAAAATAGTTAATATGTATATGATTATGAAAGTCAGAGAATAAGCCCAGGTTGAAGATCCAGACTGTGTAGTCACCGTCCCAGGGGGACTAGTGTAAAAGGCAGAGAACTAGTATTGCTCACGGTGAGGTGTAGAAGTTGATTTACAGAGATTCAAAGAAGCAATCTGATGTGTGTCAAAGACTGAGATGGGAAGAAAGAATTTAGATTGTTGATGATTACAGAGAAAACTGTGATACTGAAAAAATTGTCAGGGAATTATAGGAATTTAAAAGAAAATTTAAAAAAGAAAAAAAAAAGAAAGAAAAGGATTAACAAAGAAAAAGAAAGAATAGGATTCTTTCCAGAGAACCAGGTAGATAGCCCACGTAATGTCTGTTCCACTATACCAAAGCTACACTCTAGTCCCGAGCACTGGCTACAGCATTTCATCACTGCTGCCCACATCTCCTGTGGATTCCTTAAATCATCCTTTCATAATCTCCCTTCTCTACTCATTGCTGTACCCCGGATCCCAACTCCGGCAGGAAGACCCAGCTAATCCAAGGGCCATTTCTCCCAGGACAACAAATACGCTAAAGGCAGAACCACACCTCTCACATAGCTCCTCGGATTCAATAATCCCAGGTCTCATCCCAAGCTCTGTAACTGAAAACTTGCTGTGTTCTCTCTTTCCTCACTGCCCCCATTTCCAAAGGATCAAAAAAAATCTTCTCTTCTCACCTTCTTCCTCAAATTCATCTTAAGTATCCAGTTTGTAACACCATTACTTGTGAACACATAAGCTGAACAGATCAGAAAGACAGGTAATACACACATCACACTTTGAAAACCCAGAGAAGTAACTAAGGAACAAAACACCACCCAACTGAGACAGAACTCAGAATCTATATTGTCAGTCATTTCAATACAGATTGGAGATGCCAGCATATTAACACAATAAACAGCATCCGAGCAATGTCTCTACCAGAGCCCAGTTATTATACCACAGCAACCCCTGACTATTCTAACATTCCTGAAGCATAAGTAACTGATCTTAAAACAGCAGTTTTCAATATGACATACATCCTTAAAGAGAAAATAAATCCCTTAAATTTTTTCAGAAAAACATTGTGTAAAGAAATAAATAAAACTGATATTGAAAACAGAACAATAAAGAAACTTAAATTGAGGGAATTTTGGAAATAAAAAAATAAATTAAGAATTTTACCAAGACAAGGGTAAGATCCACCAGCAGGATGCAAAAGTTGGAAGAGAGAATCTCAGGCATTGAAGATACAATAGAAGAAGTGATATATCTGTAAAAAATAATTTTAAATCTAAAAAACTTCTCACAAAAAATTGCAAGAAATCTGGGACACTAGGAAAAAAAAAACAACTTAAGTGTAATAGGTATATTGAAAGGTAAAACAAACAAAAATATAAACAAAATCACAGGTCAAAGACCCAAAAAATGGATTTCTTTGTTTGTTTGTTTTCTTGTTTGTTTTTACAAAATCACAGAAGAAATTCTCCTAACCTAAAAATGGAAATGACCACAAAAGTACTAGAAGGTTACACAATGCACATACACACACCCATCACCACCACAAAACACCACCAACAATATAAACAATAAAATAACAGGAATCAATAACTATTGGATATTGATATCTCTCAATATCAATGATCTTAGTATTGCTAATAAAATGACACAGATTAATAAAATAGATGAACAAACAGCATTCATCCTCTGCTGCTTACAAGAAACACACTTCAAAAACAAGGACAGATATTAACTCAGGGTGATGGGGTGGAAAAAGGTATTTCAAGCAGTTGGGCCTAAGAATCCCCCTGGTATAACCTCTTTGATGTCCTACAAAATACATTTCAAACAAAAACTAAGAGATAAGGAAGAACACTAAACACTAATTATAAGAAAATTCCACCAAGATAACATTTCAATTTCTAGCATCAATGCACAAATACAATATTTCCAAGTTTATAAGAGAAACACGGCTTAAACCACATATTGCTTCTTACATACTGAGAGGGGGGTCCTCAATACCCAGTTCTCACCAAGGGACAGATGATCCAAACAAAAACTCACGTAAAACACTGGGGCTAACAGAAACTATAAACCAAATGGCCCTAACATATTTACATAACATATCATCCAAACAAAAAAAATATTCCTTCTACTCTACACTTCACAGAATTTTCTCCAAAAGCTCATCACATACTTAGGTAAAAAATAGGTCTCAACAGATATATGACGATTGAAATAACTCCCCATATCATATCAGACCATCAGTGATTAAAATTTGATATCAATAACAGAAATAGCAGACAACTTACAAACTTATGGAACTGAAACAATTTATTACTGAAAGAAAAAAATTGACATGGAAATCTTATTAGATTCAGAAAAGGCCTTTAACAAAAACCAACACCCCTTTATGATTACATTTCTGAAAAGTTTATGGATATAAGAGACATATCTAAACATAATAATGGCAATTAAAACAAGCCTGCAGCCAACATTAAATTAAAAGCACCAAAATTTAAATTAATTCCACTAAAATCAGGAACAAGTTAAAACTGTCCACTCTGTCCATATCAATTCAATATAGTTCATATATTTTTAGCTAGAGCAATAAGACAACTAAAAGAGATCAAAGGAATACAAATTGGAAAGGAAGAAGTAAAAGTACCCTTATTTAAAGAAAATATAATAGTATACATAAGTGACCTTTAGAATTACACCAGGGAGCTCCTACAGCTAGTAAGTAATTTTTGAAAAGTGACTGAATACAAGTTTAACTTTTTTTAAAAAAGTCAGTAGCCATCCTATGTACAAATAAAAATGGACTGAGAAAGAAGTCATTGAAGGAATACCTTTAACAATAGCCTTAAATAATATAAAATATCTTGTGGTAACTTTAACTAAAAAAGTGTTTAAGACTTGTATGACAAAAACTTCAAGTCTTTGAAAAAATTTGAAGAAATCAGAACATGGAAAGATCTCTAATGCTCATGGATCAGTAAGATTAACATTGGAGAAATTGCCATCTTACCAGAAGAAATCTACAGATTCAATACAGTTTAGCTAAATTTCAATACATTTTTATAGCACATGGAAGGACAATTCTCAAATTCCTATAGAAAATAACAAAACAACTCAAGAAATCTAAGTCAATTATGAACAAAAAAAACTGATGAAGGAATTACTATCAATGATTGATTTATAGCAATAAGAACTGCATGTTATTAGCATAAAAACAGACATATTGATCAGTTCAATATCCACATATAAATTTATAGTCATCTGTCCACTTGATTTTTGATAAAGAAGCCAGAAATTCACATTGGAAAATAGACAACTTCTTCAACAAATAGTGCTTATCAAACTGTACGGCTGCATTTAGAAGAATGTAAATATGTCCATACTTTTCACCTTGCACAAAACTCAAGTCCAAGTGCACAGGGAGATGACTCTCTAAATAAGACACCAGTAGTGTGTGTCTTTAGATCAATAGGGAATATATTGTGCCTCATAAAACTGAAAATCTTCTGTAAGGCAATTCGACAAAGCAGCACCTTACAAAATGAAAGAAATAATTTTACTAACACTACAGTTAATAAAAGATATCAAAAAATAAATAATCAATTGACAAATGAGTAAAATCATCTACTGATTATTCTCAACAGAGAAATCTCAAATAACAGAAACACTTAATGAAATGTTCAATGTTCTTAGTTCAATGTTCAGGCAATGCAAATCAAAACTACTCTGAAATTCTATCTTATACCTATCAGAATAGCTAAGATCAATAACATAGTGACAATTCATGCTGGTGAGGATATTAACCAAAAGGAATACTCCTCAGTTGCTGATAGGAATAAAAACTTGTATAGTCACTGAAGAAACTAATATGGAGGGATCAGTCTATCTCAAGACTAATCTATACCACTCTTCGGCATATATCAAAAGAAAACTCCATTTTATCACATGGAGACACTCTTGGCCATGCAACTGAGATTCACTGCAGCTTTATTCACACTAGCCAGAAACTGGGAAAAAAATCTCAGTGTCCCTCTAAAGAAGAATAGACAAGTATATCATAGTATACTTACACAGCAGAATAATACTCAGTTGTTCAAAATGACATAATTAAATTTCTAGACAAATGAATGAAAGTAGAAAAAGTCATATGAATGATATATTGCAGACCCAGAAAGATACCTATAGTAAGTCTTTACTTATTAGAGGATATTAGATGGTAACCAAGGTACAAGTTTTAGATTCAAAGTAGTTAAGTAAAAGCTGGTATTTTGGGACAAAGGGATCTCCCTGTGAAGGGGAAATAGAATAGATTTTACAGGCAGATTCTGGGTCAGTGAGTATTGGGGCAGGAAATCAGGTCAGGAGGGAGATTGAGTATAGCAAGAGCGCATAGTGAGAGATATCTAGAATGGAGGAATATTTTAGAAGTAGTATGGAATCTAGGTGCAATGGAAAATTCATGGAATCTGTGAAGGCAATCTGAATGAGGACTCCTAGTATTGGGGGATATGGCATCTCAACTGGCCTTCTGTTGTAGCCACTGAAACTTGAAGTGATGAGACTGTTAAATTCAGTTGAGTTGGTGGCCAAGGGGGTTCTCATGAAGTTCTCCAAAGAAACAAGGATAGTGAGAAGACAAAAATATTGTTTTCTTCAATCTTATCTCAGGGTCCCATTGCTGAGGACAATACCTACAGAACTCATTGAACTTAGAAAAGTGGAGCTGGTGCCTACATGGAGCCTTCTGCTCTATGTTCTAGTTTCTTCAGTGTGGGAACATTCTCTGGAGGCTACTGAAATGGAGAAACATGGATAACAACATAATCACAAAACTTTTGATCTACAGCCTGTTCTGCATGTATAATATGCTAGGGTAGTAGTTGCACATAATTTTTTGATGTAGCAATGAAACATTTTATTTGACCTAAGGCCCACTCCCTGAGAAGGAACTCACACGTGATATCGCTTTGAGACCCAAGAACAAGAGTCTGGATAGTCCAAAGACCTAGGGGAAAACCAAACACTATTATTTTTAACAAAAATCAATAAAATGATTCATAATTATATTCTGCTATACTCATAAATAAATATCATCATCAGAAAAGCTTTTTCTGACCACAAATAGAAACAAATGCAGAGACCCACAGCTAAAGTTTATGAGCAGAGTATCTAAAAGGGATCCCTCCTTTTGCTGATCAGGGAATCCTGTGGAAAAGAGGGAGAAAGAATGTAAGACCAAGAGGGGATGGAAGAAGCTAGAACAGGGGCCTCTGTGTCAAACAATCAAGGCACATTTGAGTTCACAGAGACTAAAGTAGGAAGTACAAAGCCTACAGGGATCTACATCAGGTCCTCTGTGTATAAATTAGAGCTATTAGCTTAGTATTTTCACAGGACTCCTGACTGTTAAAACAAGTGGATCTGGCTCGTGTGCCTATACTTGGAAGTCTCCCTCCTGTTGGGTTGCTGCATCCAACTTCAATAAAGTAGTCTTAGCTTCATTATTTAATTACATTTTACTTTGTCATGCATGGTTGTTAACTCTTAGAAACTTCTTCTTTTCTAATATGAGACAGAAAGGGAGTGGATCTGGAGAAGAGAGTTCTAGGGAGGTACTTCAAGGAAAGGAAGGAGAGGAAATTATAATCAAGACATATTGTATGATATATTGCATTTGTTTTTAATAAAACCTAAAAATAAATTAAAGAAAAACAATGACAAGAGAAAAACACTTGGGCTTGTGGTCATCAAGAAAAATATTGGTGGGAAATTCAGTTGAAAGTTAAAGTAAATAAATCCAATCTAAAACTTTGATTTGCATAATAATATAGCATCATACCAAATTCACCTACTTTCATTTCTAGTCAATGATTAAACAAAATAACCTTATTTTTATGGAATCAATTAATGAAGTGTTCAGAATAAAGGAGAAATGGTGGATAAAATGCATCTTTTTCTTTAATCTATTTTTTTGTATATTTTTGTGTGTTTATGTAAGGTAAAAATAAGCAAATTGAAAATATGTTATTTACATAGATAAAATGAATTTTGAAAAAATTCCAGCTTCCTTCAGGGGTCAGCATAAAGCTTTGAGTCTGTTTGCTGAGTGTGCAATTTTATACACGGAGGCTTCATGAAAAGGAATTATTGGTTCAGACACTGACCAGCATTGAGCAATCATGATGAGGAAAGTCAGTCATCAGAGCTAATGTCTTAAGTTCTGAAAGTCTACTGTCTATGTACAAATTGATTCTGTAACACTGTTCGTTCCTCAGCTTACCTATCTAAGAATGGGCCTTTCAAAATGATAAAAGAGCATACTCTCAGAGCAGTGAACAGCCAATCATGGGATCATCATCAGTGACAGGATACAGAACAGACATAAAGATTGCAGGTAAGGACTAATTTTTTAAAGTATAATTTAATATACATGACCTTTAAAACCTGATTTGCTCGGCCTTTCCTTGTCATTGAAGCCTGTGGATGCCTGGGCCTATGAATCATAATAGCATGCTGCGAAATAATAAAAAAGAAGGATACTGTGAACACCGACCAGAAGGGGAAGAGAAATTTAACTTCTGGCAGAGATGGGGCTGAGCAGAGCAGTGACCTGTCATAGGATTGTCAAGACAGCAGCCAAGCATTGTATTGGGGATTTATGGTCTTGAACAAGCTGAGTCAGAACATTCTGGAGATTCCCATACCATGGCCTGTACACAATTGGAGATTTCCTATGTCACTGACCTTTTCAGACTTTGAGTACAATTGTGGAGAAAGGGCTGATCAACTGCCTTGGAGATGAGGTCCAAGGAACCTTTCGACATAGAAGCTGGCAACGGGGGATGGGATAGGAAGGTTCTGGAGGGGAAACTGGGAAAGGAGATAACATTTGAAATATAAATACATAAAACATTCAACAAAAAAGATTACAAACACACACACACACAACAAACAAGCAAACAAAAACATAACCAAATACCCTCTGATATCATGAAAGTATACACAATACTTAGTGATGACCACTGCTGTTCTTTCCTGTTTTGTTAATGCAAAGACATTATCATTAACCTCTGAACATATGGAAAACCCATTAAAAGACTATCTTTAGGGGCTGGAGAGACGGCTCAGCGGTTAAGAGCACTGATTGCTCTTCCAGAGGTCCTGAGTTCAAATCCCAGCAACCATATGGTGGCTCACAACCATCCATAATGAGATTGGATGCCCTCTTCTGGTGTGTCTGAAGACAGCTACAGTATATTCATAAATAAAATAAATAAATAAATCTTAAACAAAAAGACTATCTTTAACTAAACAATGGATTAGTCTTAAAATCAGACTGATGGTAACCCTTGTGGATTTACTAATTATTTCCCTTCTGTAGATATTAGCAATGTCTTTTATTTTATTTTATTTTTTTATTTTTTCTCAAATCGTAATTAATTCACACAGGGGTTATAAACACAGAAAGGCAGGATGTGGGGAGGGGAATGACACTGGAGTGTGGGTGTCCAGGGAGAATACAGATATCTTCAGAACCGGGTATTGGCTAGGTGAAGGTTCAGGGGACAATTCACTATGACTCTTCCTATGACTCGCTTGTCCTTAAGTTACTATTGTCTGCCAAGGCTACCTATTTACAAGGTCTATGACTACTCAGGCTTATAAATTTCCACAAAAGCTGCCTGTTGACATTAGCTTATAGCCATCTGTTTCAATGTTTTTCCACTGAGACCCAAGACTTGGTGTTAGTATGCATGTATGACAGGCCTATTGCTGATTTTAGGCCTATGGATGATTTTAGGCCTACAGTGTGTAAGCAGGGATGCCCTTGAATCTCCTCCATTCTCTAAGTATAGAAGGGCTGTGGCAATTCTAAACTTGCGAAGGCGGGGATAGAGGCCTGACCTCCAATATTTGAAGGGGACCTTGTAATGGCTCCAGTCCCCCTGGCGTTGTCCAGTGAGGCATGAGGGCCATACCCATCCCGATGTCTTTTTCCTGGAGAGGGGATACTTTTTGACATCAACCTCTATGCAGTCAGGCTTGTCCCTCAGGGAACCCAGATAGATATTTTTATCTTTTATTTATATTCCCTTGTAGTGCTTAGCCTCACAGCCTAAGCAAGAATTCAGATCACCTGTCAGAGGGGGCTCTGGGTGGCCCCTCTCTGCTTGGTCTAGGGGCAGAAGTCCCTCCTTTTAGGTTGGATGGAGATGAGTTTTGGAAACATCCTGTATAAAGTAACAACCTCATCTTGAGTCTTGTGGTCCTCCATAGCTAACTTATGATAATGTATCTGAGTAAGTTTCGCTACCAAATTATTTATCTGTTGTATCACAGGGTTAGTCCGCCTATTTGAGGGCCAGAGACCAGCAGAAAAAAGCAAAAAGAACACAAATAATGGTCCCAAGATGGAAGGAAATAGGGTTGACAACCTTGGAGAGGCTGCAAACCAATTCTTGTACCAGCATTCATCTGTCTCTTTCTCTCTCTGATTTTTCTTAGGGCCTTCACTACCTATTTCATGCTCTCTTTAACCCTCCTTGTCTTGTCTATGCAAAGGCAACCTTCTTCTTTGAGGGTTGTACACACTCAAGAGCTGTATACAGTCTTTTCTATTGTACTAGAGTAAATCAAGACCAATAAAGATCTTTGCGATTTTAGGAGGTCTCTTCAGACGGTGAAACGAGGGATTTTTCAGATTAGTGATGTCAATCTCTAGCTGTTTGATGTTCTTCTCAGTGGCCCTTCAAAGGTCTGAATAGTATAAGTTCAGAGGCCAGCATCTTAATTAGAACTTTTAACAGCAGACATCACGTGTGATTCATTTTTACCTGGAAAGGAAAAAGAAGGGGATTCTCAGGGAGATTTCTCTTCCCTGGATGTAAATTGTTATTCATCGTATTTATGGTTGGGCCTGGCTTTGTGGGGGGGTCTCTATTTATTTCATTAATCTTTTTGGTAGCTGGTAGCTGACAGGTGTATCAGTCCTCGGCCCCATAAGGGAACTGGGTCTGGGCCATTCCCTTTAAGGGTAAGAGGGTCCTTCCCCATATCTGTGGCAAAGTTTTGATGGTCTTGGTGGTGTCAGAGGCAGTCAGCAGCAGATTTGCCATGAGCTTTCAGCTTTAGAGTGATAAAAGTGAACAAGGCATGATGGAGTGTATTTCAGGGGGACTCCTTCTGAGTGGGTACCGTTCCCCCTCTTTTGTTTTTAAAGCCAATTTTTCAGAGTTCTTGTAAAATCAGGGCAGAAGCACCAACAGTTGCTCCTTCCACACTCAGAGAGTCATGAAGACCCTGTTTAAGAATATATAAATCTATATTAATAATCTTTTGTCCAAGGACTGTTATAGCACCGCTGACAACTAATCAGACTATATAATATATCGATTAGTAATAGCTTCTTCTACTTTTTGTGAGATTACCTCTCTTTTGTCAATTAATTGTTAAGGAAAATTAGGGTTTACCTCCCTCTTGAGAATATTGAACAGAGACTTAAATTCTTTTATGGAGAGCTTAAAAGAGGATCTTAGCCAATTAGCAACTCCTAGAAACTTTTGAAATTAATTTAAAATAAGTAAACTCTCTCCCTCTCTTTTTTTTGGACCCTTTATCTGTGTGGTTTTTTATTGGATATTATACGAATTTACCTTTCAATGTTATCTCCTCTCACATTCTCCCCCAAAACCCCTTATCCCATACCCCCTCCTCCTAATTTTTGTGAGGGTGTTCTCCAAACATCCTCCCAGTCCCATCTCCCTGCTCTCGAATTCCCACACAGTAGGGGATCCAAACTTTCGGGGACCATGGCCCTCCACTTTCACTGAAGTCTAACAAGGTCACCCTCAATTCCCTATACAGGTGCATGAGTCCCTCCCTTTGTGCTCTCTGGCTGGCGGTTTAGACTTTGGGAGCTCTGGTTGAAACTTTTGATACTCCTTCTAGAAAGGACCAAAGTATCCACATTTTGGTCTTCCTTCTTCTATGTGAGTTTTATGTGGTCTATACATAGTTTCTTAAAAATTGTGAGCTTTTGGGCTAATATCCACTTATCAGTGAGTGCATACCATGTATGTTCTTTTGAGATTGGGTCACTTCACTCAAGATGATATTTTCCAGCTCCATCCATTTGCCTAGGAATTTCATGAACTCATTGTTTTTAATAGCTGAGTAGTATTCCATTGTATAAATGTACCACATTTTCTGCATCCATTCTTCTGTTGAAGGGCATCTGGGTTCTTTCCAACTTCTGGCTATTATAAATAAGGTTGCTATGAACATGGTGGAGCATGTGTCCCTGTTGTATGTTGAAACGTCTTTTGGGTATATGCCCAGGAGTGGTATAGCTGGGTCCTCAGGTGACACTATGTTCAATTTTCTGAGATACCGCCAGACTGCCTTCCATAGTGGTTGTACCAGTTAACAATCCCACCAACAGTGGAAGAGTGTTCCTCTTTCTCCACATCCTTGCCAACATGTGCTGTCACCTGTGTTTTTGATCTTAGCCATTCTGACTGGTGTGAGGTAGAATCTCAGTGTTGTTTTCATTTGCATTTCCCTGATGACTAGACATGCTGAACACTTCTTTAGGTGCTTCTCAACCATTCGAGCTTCCTCAATTGAGAATTCTTTGTTCAGCTCTATGCTCCATTTTTTAATAGGGTTCTTTGATTGTCTAGAGTCTAATTTCTTCAGTTCTTTGTATACCTTGGATATTAGCCCTTTATCAGATGTAGGGTTGGTGAAGATCTTTTCCCAATCTGTTGGTTGCCGCTCTGTCCTATTGACTGTGTCCTTTGCTTTACAGAAGCTTTGCAGATTTATGAGGTCCCATTTGTCAATTCTTGGTCTTAGAGCACAGGCCATTGGTGTTCTGTTCAGGAACTTTTTTCCTGTGCCTATGTGTTCCAGGCTTTTCCCCAGTTTCTCTTCTATTAGTTTCAGTGTGGCTGGTTTTAGGTGGAGGTCCTTAATCCACTTGGAATTTAGCTTTGTGCAAGGAGATAAGTATGGATAAATTTTCATTTTTCTACATGCTGACCACCAGTTGGACCAGCACCATTTGTTGAAAATGCTATCCTTTTTCCACTCAATGGTTTTAGCCCCTTTGTCAACGATCAAGTGACCATAGGTATTGGGGTTCATTTCTGGGTCTTCTATTCTATTCCGTTGATCCTCCTGCCTGTCTCTGTTCCAATACCATGCAGTTTTTATCACTATTGCTTTGTAGTACCGCTTGAAGTCGGGGATGGTGATTCCTCCAGAAGTTCTTTTATTGCTGAGAGTAGTTTTCGCAATCCTGGGTTTTTTGTTATTCCAAATGAATTTTAAGATTGCTCTTTCTATCTCTGTGAAGAATTGAGTGGGAATTTTGATGGGGATTGCTTTAAATCTGTAGATGGCTTTTGGCATAATAGCCATTTTTACTATATTAATCCTTCCAATCCATGAGCATGGGAGATCTTTCCATCTTCTGAGATCTGCTTTGATTTCTTTCTTCAGGGGCATGAAGTTCTTGACATACAGGTCTTTTACATGCTTGGTTAGGTTCACACCAAGGTATTTTATATTTTCTGTGACTATTGTGAAGGATGTCATTTCCATAATTTCTTTCTCAGCCAGTTTATCTTTTGAGTAGAGGAAGGCTACTGATTTGCTTGAGTTAATTTTATATCCAGCCACCAGCAATGTCTTTTGATATTTTCCTACACATATTCACAACATAGTCATTTGTGGTCCCTATATTATATACAGTTATGTCATGACAGTCCACCTGAATAGACAGACCGGTTCCAGAGTGTAAATCAACCTTGTCACATGTTCTCCCATTTGGAACCAAGCATCTCCTGAGAAAGAGAAGCAGATCCACTAAAATGTGATACAGAAGTCTAATTATCAGCCCATCTCTGCTTCTGTAAATTGAGATTTGCCTGGGCATTTTGCCACATCTTTATTCAGTTTCCTGCCCTTGTGTTCAGTTCTAATTCACTACTTCTATCATTCAATAACAGCAATTTCGTTCCAGCTAGACAAAAATCTCTTGTGTCTTTCATTGATTCAGAGAAATAAATGTGATATTTTTGCTGAGGAAGGAGTATAAGAAACAATACATTTATATAATTTTTCTCAAGACCCAAAGTACTGACCCTATAAAGCATATAAAGTTTTAAAATAACATTTAATTTTTCACAAAATATAATTTAACCATGCTTTATTATTTACTTAATAGATGTTGGTTAAATTCCACAAGTATTTATCCTAGAGCTTCTAATAGAAACCAACTATTCATGATTTTAAGACAGGATAACGGTTTCTTAGTTATATACTTAGAAAATTTGTGTTTACCACGTAACTGACAAAGCAGAATTCTTAGATGTAGGAAGAAAAGTAGCAGAACAACAGTTTTAAAGTAAATAAGAACACTGTCAGACGCACAGCTTACAAATTCTATAATTAGACTTTGGATATAGTGATGGAAACATGGGAGAAAAGGCTTAATTACTCAAAGGGGAGATCAAAGACATGCTCTGGGAAGAGGCTATGTCTGGGATATGTTCAAAAGCTAAATGAAAAAAAATCAAACATAAAAAAGTTGTGGAACATGATTATGCAAGCAGAAATAAAACGTGTGAGAGGCTGGGTCTTAGACCAGAGGTTTTGCCAAATGGTAAGATTATCTAAGAAGTGAGAATACAGGTAAGTCTTCAGAGGGAGATGTTTGAGCCAATGAAAGTTACTTCTTTTTAAGAAGCCCTAACTGGGTGATGTGCCTATCCATGGTAACATTGCAACTTTTACTTTGACAGTAGGTTTGGGAAAACTTAGCTTCTCAGACACTACTACTTCTTCAGCAACCATACTAAAATACAACAACAACAAAAATAGGCAAACATCAAATTCATTGTTCAGTTTACTATGAAAAATAGCTCTTATGTTGGCATCTGTAATGGAAGCATGAACACCATACAATCCTTTATGCTCTTCTATTCAAAATAAATACTGTGCTTTTTATATGTTAAAAGGTAGTAGCAACATGGCATTGAACAAATTTAGTGGATATACTTCCAACATGTGCTCACTGCATATACCTGCTATACTTTTGCAATTCTCAAAGTCGGTCAAACTTTGTATGATGTCATAGCTATTATAACTTATTTCTGATCAGGGATCTTTGACGTTACTATTGTCATTGTTTGAGTCAAACACTGAACTTATAAAAATGTGATGAACTTAATGAATGATATATAGGTTCTGGCTCCTTGGTTATTAACCTACACATCTGTGCTTTTTTTCCTTGGAATTCCTAATTCCCTGAGACATGCCAATAGTGAAATAGATCAGTAAGTAATCATAAATAGACCTGTAATTATTCAAATTAAAAGAAGAATCCTATGCTTACCCTAAAAGCTTTTGAGCTTTTAAGCTTTTAGGGTAAGCAAGACATGTCAAAAATTCTAGGCAACATCCAGGCTTTTTGAAAGAAGCAGTTATGTTGTGATACTCAATAATAATCTTGAAGAAAGTTAATGTTGCCATTAAATTACAAGGAAAATGAAATAGTAGTATTATTCATTATTTGAAGAAAAAATTTCTTAGTAAGATTCTCTCTGGGAATCTCACAGCTAAAGAAAAGTCACTGCCTGAAATTTGGCTGATGAAGCTGCTGGCTGAATGCTTAACCCAGTGTACCCTTGAAACTCTTAAAATCCTAAGGGTGGTTTTATGTGGCATTTTAAAAGTTGTACTTAAAATTATATTAAATCTAGAATTTATATGTTCCATGAATTGATTAAGGAAACGGTGTTACTGAAAGTTTTCATAGTGCTATTCCCACAAGAGTGAGTAGAGCATAATCTATGAAATGCAAAACATTTTCCTGTTTAAGGGGATGAAAACATTTTCTTAGGAAAAAAATGTTTTCCCTTGCTATTTCTAGAATAGAAGAACTGTAAAGCTTAACACACACTATTTTTTAAAAAAGAAACTTTTTTTAAAAAAAAAGTAGAACTAGATAAAATTTTACAAACTCAACCTCAAAGCATGATCTATACATTGTCTACAAAATAAAATAAGGCAGAAATACTTGAAAGCTGTCAAATTACAGTATTGTCTGCTCTTGTAGAGGACCCATATTCAGTTCTCAGCACCCATATGGTGGCTTACAACTGTTTGTAAAACTAGTTCCAGGAGGTATGATACCCTTGTACATGAAATAAAAATATATAAATATTTAAAACAAAGAAAAAATCCTTAAGAACAACAATAAGAGCAACAAGAACGTGAACAAGAACAAGAACGAGAACAAGAACAAGAGCAACAACAACAACAACAACAGAAAAGCAAACATGGTTCTTTAAAAGAGCAGAAATGCTTATGGATGAATAATTAAAACAGGAAACAGTTGAAGGTGGAGATCGGGAGCTATTCTCACAAATAAGACTCAGAAAACATATTAGAAATGGACAATTTCAAGCTTGTCTTGCTTTTCTGTTTTTGTTGCCCTTCCAAATCCAGTTACCAGGAACATACAAATAACCAGGAAATCTGTAAGAAACTGATAGTGTCAGATCTTTCTTGGAAAAAACAGAACTATAACATGTTCCCCAGTTGAAGTGTAAATCATTCTGTGGCAGCAGTGAGTGAATTAAAGATCTTATTGAAAAGGAAGGATACTTTTTTATGAAGTTACTACAGTAGCTCCAGATTTATGGTAGTTACACCTGACACCAGGCAGTAAAGAAGATTTATTCCTTCTGTATTCAGAAAACAAGATTTGAGATATATTTTAAAAAGTGTGTTCAGGCTATGGTTATCAGTATTGATATTTGTTGGCTTAATTTTTACAAGTTATGATATTTACTCATTCTTTAGCAATTTATAAAGTGTGAGGTCACAGTTTGTGGAGATGAATTTTTTAAGAGAAGCAAAAACTGTTTCTTGTGTATATGTGCATAAAGGAGGGGACTCAGTACCTATTGCATTTTGTTTCATATCTGGCAGGAAACATTTGTACCTCAGTTTGTTTATCTCTCCTTTACAGGCAAACATACATTAATTCTATTTAGGAATGGTGGCATTTTGAAAACTAACGATTGTTTGCATTCATTATGGAATTGAGAATTTAATTCATTCCCTTCTTTCTTCTGTATCTTTTATTTGTGGATCTAAATATGTCATAGTTCACATGTGGAGGAGAGAGGGCAACTTGCATAAGTCAGTTTTCTCCTTCTAGTGAAATGCTTAACATGATGAGTAATTTCTTTAGCTCAATGTTTTTTTGAAAAACTATTTATTGTAATTATAATTTAGCAGGGCTATAAACCATGTTCAATACACATTACTAGAAAATAAACACAGTAAAGCTGATATTTAATTTAAATGAATGGTATCATTGATTAATTATTTTAATTATTATAATTATACTTCCATGAGAATAGTGTTGTTTCACATTTTTTTTAACCAATGTATTACTCTTAAGGACTTCCTCAACTTTATACCTATTTTGATACTTTATAAAAGGTGTCAAAAGTGTAAAACCTTATATGAAACATCTGAACAGGATACCCTTGTTAAAAGCAAAGTTACTTTCCGGTCTTCATGCTTTGTCCTCAAGCATGTACCTCACTAGCAGTCTCTTCATTCCAGGCATTTTGACTGTTGCTGTGGTTTTAAGTGAACTCCAGTTTTGAGGAATAATGAAAATTTTGCTGACCTGCCTCTATCACCTGAGGTTTACACAAGAAATTCCATTCTCTTTTCTCTGCACATTAAACATTTCTCTGAGGTTTAAACATTGTCTACTTTTCCATTCTGCAGAATCCTAAATAATGGTAGTAAAGTAAAACTCCCGTCTTTGATGAAAAGAGTACAGCTCAATTATATTCAGTGCTGTCAATATATGTTTTCCATACAGAGAAAACTGATATAATAATTTGAACATTTTATTAAGCCAAAATCCGTATGTGAATAAAAATCAAGCTTATCTTTGTTCTAAGAAATGACACAATTGGATGAGTTTCTCAGAATTTACCATAATGATTTTAACTATCATGAATAGTTTTGAATACTTTCAAAATTTATATTTTTAAGGTGCATTTATTTTTATTTTATGTGTAAGGCTTGTTTTCTAACATACACATCTTTTTACCATTTATATTCAGTATCGTCAGAAACTAGTACCAGAAGAGCAATTGTTAGCTGTCATTTGGATGTCAGGAACTCAAACTGAGTCCTGGATAAAAGCAGCCAGTGCTCTTAATCACTAAGCCACTTCTCCAACCCTGGTTTATTTACTTTTAATATCTATCTATCATCTATCTATCTATCTATCTATCTATCTATCTATCTATCTATCTGTCTTTCATCTAGCTATATATATCTTACCATGTGGTTACAGTTGCCAGAAATGGTCAGCCAAGGCAGCCTATGAGTGGCTCAGTCTGGTGCTACCTAAATGTGTGCATGTGTATCATGTATGTGGAATATTTCACAAGTTTTCTTGATAATTGATCTCGTAAGATCAATTGATTCTTTAAAGATCTCGTAAGATTGCATAGCCACTCTGACCAAGAAAGAATATTAAGAGTATCATTTGCTTCAGTCTCATTATCTATAGTTAAAAATATTTCGGACTTCTATAAAATATTGGCTTAACTTTATTATTCATATATATCTAGAATTTATGGACTTTTTTATTATTTTCAATTTATTGATAAGTAAAATATCAAAATATCCCCTAAAGTTTCTCTGGAAGTTAATACTCCTGCTAAAATATACTCTTTTGTCAATATATTTATATTTATATATGTATAGAAACATAGACATATATGTACTTCTCTGCTAGTTTTGATTAGTTTGTCTACAAGTTTGTTATTAAAAGAATTCATATTTTGTTTCATCTATCAGTATGCTTTTTTCTGTTGCCTTTTCTAATTTTAAATTACTTTTTCCTTACTCCTTGAATCATTAAGACTATTAATTTGAATTACACGTGGAATTTTAAAAGAGTTGAAAATATTTTTATTACTTATGCTTTTATTTCTTTTTAAGTTATATATTTATTAATTTCATATGTGTGGATGATTTATATATAAATACATATACACATATATACATGTATGAATATACATATATATGTATATCAATATATACATACATATATATCAATATATACATACATTATATATGTGTGTGTATATATACATATATATACACATACATACATATA
>NW_021604651.1:1454688-1459298 GCF_004785775.1 Grammomys surdaster
ATATACATATACATATACATATACATATACATATACATATACATATACATATCAATGCAACATACACACTCTTGGTGTCCTCTGAAGCTCTGAGACTAGAGTTTCTGAAAGTTTAAGGTCTATTTGTATGCTACAAGTTGAATTCAAATCCTCTAGAAGAGCAGTGAGCTTTCTTACCTGCTGAGCCATCCTTGTATTTTCATCCTTGTTTATTTTCAACAATTTTTTCTATAGTTTAAGATTGTAATGTATTTACATCATATTTCCTTTCCCTTGCTACCTCTAAACCCTCACATATACACTTCCTAGCTGTCTTTCATTGTGATAGAGTCCTTATTTTTCAATAAATGTTGTTATATACATTTCAGAGTGACAGAAGATCCACACATGAAGCTTCCCCAACCTGACTGCCTATTCAAGATGTGAACAATGAGCAACATTAGACAACACAAAGTGGGTGATGAATACCTGAGGGGCCACAACACTGTACAAAGAACAAGAAACTAAGAAATGTTTAGACCAGGAAAATTGGACCAGGAAAATCTGTCTTCCCCAGAGAAAACACAAAAACAAACAAACAACAACAAAACAAAAAACATAAAAAAGACAAACAAACCACGATTGATTATCTAATACCAAATGATTAACCTAGATAACATACATACATTTAACAGATGGATTAAGTAGATTATGTTTAGGAGTGTGTGTGTGTGTGTGTGTGTGTGTGTGTATTTAAATTGCCATTTATTTTTAATTAATTATGTGCATGTATGGGAGTATGTGTACCTGTGATACCTTAAGTGAGAAGAAGGATTTGGATCCTTTGGTGTTGGAGTTAGAGGTGGTTATGCATGCTCCAAAATGGAGCTTGTGAATCTAACCTAGTCATCTGAAAGAGCAGTGAAAGCTCTTAACTACTAAGCAATCTTTTCATCCCCTTTTAATGACTTTAGATTATTATTTATCTGTGAACATGTGTGTGGTTTTGTGTGTGTGCATATAAATACACATGCTTCTGAGTATTTGCTTAGGCCAAAAGAGGGTGTCAGATCTCCTGGAGCTGGAGTTACACGCTATTGTAAATCCATTGGTACAGGTTCTGGGATTTCAAATCTGCTCCTTTGAAAGAGTAAGGATTCTTAGCTAATAAGTTATGTTTCTAGTCCTTTTATGGCTTTTTTTGTGCCAATACCCAGAACTCCAAAATCTTACTCTAGAAAGCGTTTTCTGTATAATATTATGGTAAGGGATATTTTCACTTTTTATTTGTTTCTAGAAAACTAAAAAAAAAAAAAAACCTTCCTAATTTAATCAGAGATACATTGGTTTTCCAATACATTTTTCATGTCTATGAGCTAATGAACTTTCTGTAGTTTCTGTTATTTTGAGTTTTTAAAATTGAAGTCGTTTGAGTTTTTTTCACCTGAGAGTCTTTCTACTTGACTTGAAGTATGTGCTCATGTGTATGTGTGTGTGTGCATTTTTTTGTGTGTGTATGTGTGTGTGTGTGTATTTGTTTATTTGTTTGTGTACATACATAGCCACTGAGTCATTTCCTTTTGAAATTCCAGTAAAAGCTATACGCAGGCTGATGCCTGACCTATCTTTCATGCCAAGGATGAGCAAAGGTCTATGATCTCTGCTAATAGAAATGCTTGATCTCCTTCCATTCACATAGATCCAGAACGATGACAAGTGCAGGAAACAATCTAAAGTAGCCTCTGCCAGCCACACCTACAGTTTACACAGAGGAAATCTTCCAGTGCATGTGTGGATGTGGAGATGCCCAAGCAGCAACTGTGACCCCATAAAACAGTTTTTGAGCTCTTAGTATTTAGAGGCAGTCTGTCCTGGGGCAATGCAAAGGGGTTGTCAAGGTGCACAAAGTGATCTTTTACATCTTCAGGCCTCAGCCCCAGTCTCCTCCCACATACATACGTACATAAGGCTCCTCATTTGCCCTGCTTTGTTCAAACTTGTGGAGAAACATGGATGTCCTAAATGTCTCTAATTGGTCATCCCTCCTCTCTTCTGTATTATTAAATTGTACTGTAAAATATATAAATATCTGACATGAGAATTATAACAGGCCTCCATGCTGAACCTAGTACTACTTTAAACAGGAGATTCTCACTATAAATGCCCAAGAAAGGGCACTTATTAGGTGCTATAACAGCCATTTAACAAGTGCACATGCATGGGTGTCAAGATGTTAAATAATAAAAGTATTATTTCTAGTTTCAATGATTATTACAGGATATTTGATTATTTTACATAGAAATCAAATTGTTAAAAAATGTTAGCAAAATATGAACGCTTAAAAAGATACTGCATTTGTCAGATACAATTAAGTGTATCCTGAAGAGTTGCAATTTGGCTATGTGTCTAGAAGCCTCCACAGATAAGAATACTAAAGAATCGAAAGATTCTGACTATTTTATGGCAAGTTGCTAGAAAGAGATATTGTGTTCTTTGATTTATGACCTGAGGTCAAGTCATCTGGGTGGCCTCAAACTACTCCACCTTAAAAATAAATGGTTCAACAGCCCCTACTGACTTGGCTTGTTCTGTTAATAAAGATTTCTCTCTTTTCCCACTCCATGGCCCCTCTCTGCTTGGAAGAACCTTTAAGGATGTGCTCAAGGGAAAGGTAGACTAGCTCAGTAGAATGAAAGACATAGCATGAGATTTCAAAAGGCCTAGCAGATTAGTTGTAGAATCAAGCCTGTGGATAGATAACATTAACAAAGACTGGTCTATAAAAAAAGATTAAAGATAAATATTTTTATAAAAAGAAGGAAAATAAAGTTACTTCACTGAAATAGCAAGTTTTTACCTCAGTTTATGCCTCTTGTGTCTTTATTGATATAAATGTTAAATAATTATAAGTTATATATGATGAATAATTTAACACGTTTTAGAGATGATTTTAATAGTATTTGATAGTCTACTTCCTTTACATTCTAAGTTTTAGTTTTAATCAAGTTTTTCAATCTATTACATGATCATTAAATATCTTTTATTCCATATGAGAAAATTTATTATGGCATCATATCAGGTTCACTTTTCATTACTAATTTTCAAGCTCCCTCCAAACCAAATCTTGGACATTTTGCCACCACATGGATTCAAGTTGTGTATAATTATTGAAGCATAAAAATGTCTTGTTTTCGATACACATATCAAGAGCTTTTCCTTGAATTGGAGCAATCGCACAGTATTGTATATACTGTGGCTATTTCAGCATTATTATTTGTAAGAATGGACACTCTATGTGAAAGTGTGTCTGCAGGGATGGATCCCTTACTGTTGTTCCTATTTTGATTAAGTTACATAGGTTATTGAAACCAATTATACTGGAGTTTTAAAGTGCACAAAAACTTCTAGGCACTTTTATAAAAAATAATTTCCTATTATTCATTTTTAAGTAAGCACTGCCAATATTAAGAAACTTTTCTCTTATTTCATTATTGTAATGAAATTCAGCCTAGTATTAATGAAGGATATGGCATTAAAATAATATAAATGACATTTCATAAAAGTTAATAGTTAATATTATTTAATCCTATATGATATAAAAGTGTAAGTAAGAAGGAAGAGGATAGTCAAGAAAAGAGAGGTGTTGGAGTGCAGATACAAAGGAAGGTAAATATGCATGTGTAAGTACCAAATGTGATAATGAAGCAAATTCTCCTTCTTGTTAAGGACATAAAAAATTTTCAAATATGATGAATAAGTTCTGGTAAGAGTTCAAATATATTTTATGAAGTTTCTTCTATTATTTTGCTATTAAATAGGGAAGTAAGTCTTCCAAGATTTACTTCATTTGTTTAAGATATTTTGGATATAGCATGAGAGATATCTGTAAAGATGGTTCAGTGGGGGAAATTACTCATTGCACAAGTCACAGGAGCTGAGTACAAATCTCCAAAATAGGACACAAAAACAAATACGTGTATTCCCACTGGGCCTATGCAGAAATATTAAGTGGAGGCAAAATGGAAGGTCAAGAAAAAATGAGAGTCAGAGACAGGAGAATCACCAGACTTTATATGGTACAGCTAGCCTAGCATAGCCAACAATAAACAACACTAGATCTTGTCCCAAATAATCTGAAACATAGAGATTAACAATCAAAGTTATCTTCTGATTTCCACAAAGAACATGACATGACCAAGTATGCACTTTCACACTTAAACATCATACAACATAAAAAGATATAAAATGACATAATTAATTTGTGACATAAACTCTTCTTATTAAAGTGCTTTGAAAGAAAATATCTTAGTTCCATTCATAATTTGTTTTAGTTTTCTTTTCATGTGAAATAAGTTTTTAATAATGTAATTTTCTAGTAATTATGAATTTTACTCTTGGTATTGTTGGGAGCCGACTCTTAGCCGAAAGTGGCTATCATCTTTACAGCCATCTTGAGCCATATACCCTGACAAGAGACTTGTTTCAACAGCCTGCAATAGCTGAGCGCACTCTGATAAACATCTTGTTACACTGTTTAGTGCCCCCAGCTGCCAGGTGCTCCTGGTATCCATGGTTACAAGGCATGTGACGTAGTGGCTTCAGTTGAGCTTGTCCACGAGGGCAAGTCACGT
>NW_021604651.1:1459308-1465811 GCF_004785775.1 Grammomys surdaster
CCCCTTCCTCCGTCCCCACTTTCTCTCTTGCTAGACCCTGACCTGCCGACCAGAGCAGCAGAACCGGCCGGCCTTTACAAAGTAGCAGAACCTGACGGCCGTTACAAAAGAAACGGCCGTTACAGGTATCTTCCTGGTTCCAATGGCATAAAATTATTAATAATATATCAGTAAGTAATAATCATTTTCTCTAAACATTCATTGATGTTTTCTCAATTCAATTAGTACATGTTTGCACTGATCATTGATTAATCTAGCATGTTACATCTCAATTTCACTGCTAAACAACAAAAACTGATTCATAAATTTAAACATGAGGACAAAATTTCTAAATATAGCTATCCATTGCTTATATTCAGAGACATTCTGAGAAGTGTGCCGATAAGATCATTTCCTTTTTGTTCATGCTTCATAGAATGTACACAAAACTTATAGATGCACATTTGTGTATATAATATACTTAATTTGCATTCTGAGTGTGGAGAAAACTGTAAATTAAAATGAACTAATGTTTATTTCCATCTAGCTTCAAATGAATGATACTCAAACTATTATTTATTTATTTACTAGCCTCTGCATAATTATTGGGTGTTAACCTTAATCTAAATCTCTAATACTACTGTGGTTACTTCCAAAAACATGTTCCCCAAATACTTGCTGTTAGAAATTTTGTGGGTTATTTTTAGTCCAGCAATCTGGGGTCTTGAGGTGGTGTTTCAGGCATTTCACTTGGCCACATGCTGCTTGTCCATCACATCTAATGTAGACCTCCTGTTCTTGTCTTCTCCTCTGTACTCCTTGCTCCTTTCCTTTCTTCTCTCTATCCCTCTGTGATTCCTACTTGTGACCCTGAGCTAGGGTGTTTCAAACCCCATCTTTCACAATTCTCCCTAGTAGTGGCTATTAGTTTTATTTAACTAATAATTTTAAATTTGGGAGTAAAGTTTGTACAACAAAGGCTTGTGTAGTAAGAATTTTTTCATCTTGGGGCAACTGGATCTTGGAATACAAAATTTAGCACATGAACATAAGCACCAACAGGCCAGGTACCAACAGAAAACTGCCTTCATCTTTGAAGACAGGTGTTGAGCAAAGTATCTCCATACATTACATGGCTCAAGAAACAGTACAACTAAAAATTATTCAGTTATTCAGATTGAATGCACTATTTATTACTAGATGACAATTGAAAAATTTTAATCATAGCCTAATTTATAATACAATGTATATACAATACTATTTAGATGAATTAAAAACCTAATTATAAAATATGAAGTTCTAGAATTTAGAATATAGTCTAGTAATATAGTAGCATAATTTAGTAAGAAATTGAACCTTAAAAGTTATAAAATCTGTTCTTCTGGCCTGAGAGGCCTATGAGATAGAGGAAGGTGAAGGGAAGGGGCAGGAACAGGAGGGATTAGATGGGGGAAGATAGAGAAATATAATACTGGGAAAGACAACAGAAATTGAGGTCTGTCTCTGGAATGTTTTAGAAGTGTAGTGTAATAGAAACACCTAAGAATATATGAGGGTCACCCTAGCTAAGAATCCTAGCCCTGAGGGATACAGACCAGTACTGACAATCTTCTGAAAGCACACAAGATGTTCAGTGGAAGAATTGGGACACCAACACAGGAATATAACCTCAACTTACAATTTTTCCTTCTTACAAAATGTGCTTTGCAAAAGTGGTGCAGAAATTGTGGACAACTGATGACTGGTAGATTCTGAAACCTAAGCCACAAGAAGGAGCCCACCTCTGACAATGCCTGGAGGTTTAGAACCCAGAAACTATACTGTCTAGATATTAGGATACAACCAAACACAACTGGAAAAAGAAGACAGAAAAGGCACATATTAGGCTGAGCTTGTGAAATTGCAGGAAGAGGAAAGAAAAGATTGCCAGAGACAGTGGCCAACACAACCACAAGAAAATCCACACAATCAACAAACCTGGTCTCATAGAGACTCACAGAGACTAAATCAACAATTAGGAGGCCTTCATGGTGCTATCCTAGGCCCTCTCCACATAAGTTACAGTTATATAGCTTGGACTTCTTGTGAGACTCCTAACAGTGGAAACAGGTTATTTCTGACTCTTTTACTGCCTTTTGGGAATATTTTCCTCAAAAACAGGGAAGTGCCTAGGCTTACTACAACTTCATATACCATGTTTGATTGATATTCTTAGAAGGTTTGACCTTTTCTGAGTAGAAATTGAGGAGAAGTGATGAGAAGGGAACATAAGGAGAAGTTGAAGGGAGGACTGGGAGGAGAGAAGAATGAAGAAACTGTGATATAAATGTAATAAATAATAATAACAATAATAATAATAATAGAGATAAAAACTTAAACAAGGACACAATTTTTAATTTTCTTTAAACTGTAATTCCTTTGTATCACAAAAACAAACTTGATTAAAAATTATATTAGATAGATTTTACAAATGATCCTTGACACATAAATTTTAAAAAGCAAGACTCAACCAATAAATGCTTAAACTGCTTTAAAAAATACTAATAATAATATAAGCATATCTCATCACTTCTTAAATCAATCAGACAATATATGAATCAAATGAACATTCATAGTTTATAATTAGAAATTGTGTTTCAGAATCTACCAGGGAGAAATTCAGGTGTCAAAGATGGTAGGATAGATATGTTATCTATTGAAGTAACCTAGAGACAAGACAACACTCTTCAGTACTGAGAGATTTGCATATACCAAGGACATATCTTTAAAATATTAGCTGAGTAACAAGAGAAAGTACAAAGTTTTTAGTATCAAATGATACTAAAATTTTTAGTATCAAATTTTAATACCAAAAATTTTTAGTATCAAATGATAATTTAAAATTATAAAATTTACCTTCCGGTCTGGGTCTGAGCACTGAGCAGACCCCGGGTGACAGCTCTGCACCCAATCTCACAAAGCCCAGAGGAGGTGGGCCTCCCAGGAGCTCTAACATGGGCAGTATCTTAGGTAAGGAGACAGCAACACCCCCCCAGACAAGGAGTAACTGGGACCCACTGGGACCCAGGAATTCACTCCTGGCCCAGAACACTGGTTCTTTCCTGTCTGCGCCCGAGCACTGAGCAGATGTTGGACCCCAGCTCTAACCCCAGTAGTAACATCCACCCCACACACAAGTTCTGAAACAACCAAGATAACAGTAAAAACAGACTCCAATAAGAGACAGGGCAGGTAGCACTAAGGAGATCCAGATGGCAAAAGGCAAGCACAAGAACATAAGCATCAGCAAACCAGGGTATTTGGCATCATTAGAACCTAGTTCTCTCACACTAGAAAGTCCTGAATTCCCCATATCACCTGGAAAGCAAAATTCAGATTTAAAACCACTTCTAATGATGATGATAGAAGACTTTAAGAAGGACACAGATAACAATCTCAAAGAATTTGAGGAGAACACAGGTAAACAGGTAGAAGCCCTTAAAGAGGAAACACAAAAATCTGTTAAAGAATTACAAGAGAACACAACAAAACAGGTGAAGGAATTGAACAAAACCATCCAGGACATAAAACTGGAAGTAGAAACAATAAAGAAATCAAAAAGGAGACTACCCTGGAGATAAAAAACCTAGGAAAGAAATCAGGAGCCATAGACACAAGCATCAGCAACAGAATACAAGAGGTAGAAGAGAGAATGTCAGGTGCAGAAGATACCATAGAAAACATTGATACAACTGTCAAAGAAAGCACAAAATGCAAAAAGTTCTTAACACAAAATATCCAGGAAATCGAGGACACAATCAGAAGACCAAATCTATGGATAATAGGTATAGATGAAAGTGATAACTCCCAACTTAAAGGGCCAATAAATATCTTCAACAAAATTATAGAAGAAAACTTCCCTAACCTAAAGAACGAGATGCCCATAAACATACAAGAAGCCTACAGAATGCCAAATAGACTAGACCCGAAAAGAAATACCTCCCGTCACATAATAATCAAAACACCAAATGCACAAAACAAAAAATGAATATTAAATGCAGTAAGAGAAAAAGACCAAGTAACATATAAAGGCAGACCTATCAGAATTGCACCAGACTTCTCACCAGATACTATAAAAGGGAGAAGATACGGGACTGATGTCACACAGACCCTAAGAGAACACAAATGCCAGCCCAGGCTACTATACCCAGCAAAACTCTCAATTACCATAGACAGAGAAACGAAGATATTCCATGACAAAACCAAATTTACACATTATCTTTCCAAAAACCCAGCATTACAAAGGATAATAGTGGGAAAACTTCAATACAAGGAGGGAAATTATACCCTAGAATGAGCAAGAAATTAATCCTCTTCCAACAATCCAAAAGAACATAGCTACACAAAGATAATTCCACCTCTAATAACAAAAATAACAAGCAGCAACAATCACTGTTCCTTAATATCTCTTAACATCAATGGACTCAATTCTTCAATAAAAAGACATAGGCTAATGGACTGGATACATAAACAGGACCCAGCATTTTGCTGCATACAGAAAACCCACTTCAGTCACAAAGACAGACACTACCTTACAGTAAAAGGCTGGAAAACAATTTTTCAAGCAAATGGTCCTAAGAAACAAGCTGGAGTAGCCATTCTAAAACCTCCAGCCCAAGAACACAAAGGGAGGGACTCATGGCTCCAACTGTATAGGCAGTTGAGGGTGGCCTTGTCAGACATCAGTGGAAGTGGAGGGACTTGGTGCCTGAAAGTTTGGATTCACTAGTGTTGGGGAATTTGAGAACAGGAAAGTGGGAATGGGAAGATGGTGGGAGTACACCCTCATAGAAATCCCAGAATTATATGGATTAGACATGACAGAGGCAGGCCGCCAGAAGACTAGATTCCAGAATTCAAACAAAAAATATCTTGATACTAAAATTTGTTTTGAGAATTGTATATTGCAAGAATACACAGCCTTGGTGTATCTACTCATCAAGCAACCTGAGCAGACCTGCTTGAACCTCTGATGTTCTGGAATTTCAGCTGGATGCAGTGAAGACAGAGACATCAGAGGCTTATCAATTTACTCTTTCCCCCCATCCCTCTTCTAACATCTCAACCCCCGTAATCAGCTTGAAGAAGTTAATGAAGAGTCATCGGTGCCCCTATTCTCTGGGCTTGGGGACTGAGGTGGTTAATATTGTGGTGTCTTTCTAGGGAAAAGTAGTGGTTTTGTTGGAACAGAGAGGAATAGCTAGGATTTATTGCATAGCCATAACCTATTGATAGAAATTTGTATAATTGTTATTAAGCTGAAGTTGTAATTTCTTAAATGGTATAAAATTTACTTGGATTTCAAATTTAAGGTTTTCATTGGTACTAGTTCCTTATTGATATAGAAGTGAGATTAATATTGTTACCCTCATAGGCATTGTGGCTATATAACACGTTTAGGAATACAAGGCTTATACCTAGTCCTTCTTTAATATTTTTAACTGATCTGAGATGGTTAGCCTGTGAATTAAGGTCCTATAGCAAATTCATGGCTCTGAGTTTATTGTTAGGGTGTTTTCTATATTTTGTTTAGAAATAGCTGAGAGGAATTAACAGGCAGCAGTCCAGATTGCCTTACATGGATAGTTGGTTTTCAAAACATCAGAAGTCCACAGAATTGACGTTACAAACATTTCTGTATTAATGTTCATTTTGATTAGAGACCTGTCTGCTCCTGACAGCTTCCTGTTTTGGATTCTAAGAAGAAGTTGAGCATCTTTGGAGTTACTCCAGTTGTGGTGAGACAGCCACTAGGCAAGAATTGCCTCTTTTCATCTACAGACAAATTACTGTTCAGAAAAGGATACACTTGCAGAATAGTTGACTGATTATATCTTCCAAGACAGATTGATCAGCCCTTAGTAATTCTGCATCACTAGGTCTGTCAGGTAATTCTGAGCCAGAAGGCTGAAGATCGGGTGCTCCAATGTTTTGTAGTATAGGGACTGTCCAGGTGTTCAGCGGCCTCTATAAATTGGCTAAGTTTTAGAAGCCATGCTTTGTGATTCCCATAATTTCAGTTTATTAAGTCATTCTGGATTTCTGACGAGGTTGAAGACTTACAGTCTCATAGCCAATCCTGACTATATACTTTGAGAGAAAAGATTTGAGAGGATGATTTTCAGTTGACATTCATTCTAAAGCCAAGAAAAAAGCCAGGTTCAGAACTAAGTCCTTTAGATAGGAGAGATGACAGAGGTTCTGTTTAGTCAACAAAATGATGGACTGGGTATTAGGTCTATCTTGTACCTTACTGACACAAATTGCTATAGTTATGTTTTAATTGTATTTTGAGAGAAAAGTTTTATTTTAACAGGAAGGGTGATATGTAGGAGAAGCTAAAATGGGAGGAGTAAGGAGAGGAAGAGGAGGAGTAAGGAGAGAAGGAGTAAAAGGAGAGGAGGAGCTAGGATATGAGAAAGAGAGAGAGGGAGGGAGGGAGGGAGGGAGGGGGAGATGGAGAGGGAGAGGGAGAGGGAGAGGGA
>NW_021604651.1:1470811-1474733 GCF_004785775.1 Grammomys surdaster
AGAGAGAGAGAGAGAGAGAGAGAGAGAGAGAGAGAGAGAGAGAGAGAATGAGAGAGAGAGAGAGTTTGGCAGTGGTTTTGGAAGAGAGAGGAAGAAATGGTTAGAGCTTAAAGGATTTTTGAAGCAAATAGCTATTCTTCAAAATATTCCAATAGTACTTCATACCAAGATAGATATCCCTCGATTCACAATATTTGCCCCAATAGCAAATCTTAATCTCAGCTATTGAATTCAGAAGATAATATGTCAGTGGAGGTCCATTAATTTCATCACAAGTGGTGGAAAATGTCAATAGTTAACTGAGCTCTTTCGATGTGGAGTTGTCCACTTGCTTGTTACTTAAATGTACTATACACGTTTTCTGTGTTAAAATGATTTCCTAATAAAAAAGAAAGGTAAGCTACAAAACATTCAATTCTTTAAAGGTAATTTGTGTAAGACAAAAGGTAAGTAGTAGAGTTCAGAATCAGACATAGCTTCCCACGGTAACTATCTGATGCAGAACAAACAAGAAGAAAACTGTCTTGAAAATCCCCTCATTGTATATATTCAAATCTAAAACCTGACCTTATATTTGAGTTTCCTCCTGGATGAAGGTAAATGCTGTAAGTGATGTGAGTTGTTCACAGATAAAATAATACAAATTAATAGTGGAAACAATGATGTTGAAATATTGGACAGCATGAGAGACACTCAAGATAAACTGAGTCCTGTATGGCTCCACAGTATTTGCATTGCAGATGTGATCTAACAGCTCAGTAGCAGTCAGATATTTCCTTAGGATTGAAACAATGATCCTTTGATCTCCACAGTCCTTCCAAACCTATGACCCTATTATCTGTCAAAGATATATATCTTCATTAAGCTGTTTTATTGCACTTAAACTTCACAAATTCATTCACTGTAACTTCTTGTATCAATAGGGCCAGAGGGTTTTTCAGGGTTTTTATCTGCTTTGTCATATTAAACCATTGCTAGCATGGTATGCCACCTTTCCAAGCAATGAATATCTTCTTTGGATTATATGACAGTGGTTTGCAGTTCACAAAAGAAAAGAAATAATGAAGGAAAGATTAAAGAATAGCAAAAAAGAATGGAAAGAAGAGTAAAAGAATACTGAAGAACAGTAACCTGTGTATTATTTGGTTTTCATTTTCTTCCTAAGGTATAATTTGATCTTTTTACATTAACCAACCATGGTAGTGCTCTGAGGGTATGTATAGTTACAAAATATAAAATAAGACTTATATTTTAACTAATTTCTGGAAAATCCTGGAACTGTTTTCTATAGTTCTATGCAAGGTATCAGTTTGGTGCATCTTTATGTATAACAGATCTTATCTGTTTTCCTGTGTTTTGTCCTGGGAGCTAGGCTTTACGCCTAAAGATACAAAGAAATACAAATGGATGAGGCTTTAGCTATTGCAATGTAGGCAAAGTAAGTATTATTAGGGTATCAAAAATATCTAAATATTTCTAAGTTACTATCAAGTTTCTGAAAAGATAGGTTGCTTCAATTCATTCAATGTGAAGAATGAAAAATTGATTATTCTGATAGTGGACATGTTTCTAGGGACAATAATGGCACATCATAGAGATTTTTCTGACAAAATATGATGCATCTGTAACTTTTCATTAATTTTCATTGTGAAGATCATAGCTTTATTCTCAGTTTATCGAATTCTAGAGAACCCAGGGTTCTCTACAGTAACACAATTTATATGATGAATTTTTCTATGTATATATTTGTTAAGCTGTTTTATTCATGTATAGAAAAGGGACCTATTAGATTGATTTACAGGCTATAGTCCAGCTAGTCTAACCATTGCTGCCTAGGAGTGGAAGATCCAAGAGTCCAGTTATTTTGAGTCTATGAAGCTGGGAGTCTCAACTGGTATTCCGTATATTCTGGAATCCTGAGAAATAAGGCTGTAATGAGTGAAGAGAAAGCAAGCAAAGAGAGCTTTATTCTTCTGTGTCCTTTACATAAGCTGCCAGCAGACAGAGGATCTTCCCACCTCAAAAGATCTAGATGACAGGTTTTATCTTTTCACATCAAAAATCTGAATTAAAAGTGAGTCTTCCCACTTCATATGACTTAATAAAGGGGAAACACATCCCTCACAGGTATGCATAGTCATTTGGGTTTTAGTTATTTCCAATGTTGACAAGTTGACAACCAAGAAATGCCACCATGCCAGGCTTCACTCAATTCAAATATACCAGGTTATACTTGAGCCTAGGTGTATGTGACTTCCCCCAACCTCTCTCTCTCTACTCTCCCTGTCCTGCTCTCCCTCCTTTTTTTCCTCACTCCCTAATAAGTTTATTTCCAGCAACAGAACATAAGCTTCTAAAACTTCAACCTTATAGCACATTGCAAATATAACACTGCACATTTCAGTTGATACACAGTACTAAAATCTGCAGTATTTCATTTATGTAAAATCTCTGAATTTTAAACCATGATACTGGGAACATAAAGGTTTATGATGTTAACAACATAGCAGGAGTTTGCATTAGGAACATTCTCAATGTTTTCATGGTTATATTCATATGTTTAATCCGTTTGGTTGATTTAGTATTCATTTTGCATCCTGAGTGAGACTACTGAAAATGTTCTATATTGAACATATTCACTAAGTTGATCCATTCCATTCTTGTTCTCATAAAGTTGCAGATTTCCTAGATAGACAAGAATTATACTGGTTTGGAAGTAGGTTATCTTCTGCATTGCTACAAGAACTAAACAAATACAAAACTAATGCTTATGGATAACATTACAGGCTTGGGATTTAATATTAATCACAAAATATCAATACTACTAATGGTATTAAATATAATTTCTAATGTTAGCTTTCACCCCTAGACTCTGGTCATTTCAGTTAACAAAATTCCGTAAATCCATTATTCAAATTACTAAATGGTCAGGACATCAGCCCTGTGCTTACTCAAATCACTCCATCAAAAAATGTTCAATATAATTCCATTTACTTATTAAGAGTTTGATATCTGTGCATTTAAAGATACCTAGGAAGTAATTGACTACACCAATGTGTGTTTCCTAAAGTTTCTTTGAATAATTCCATAGTTCCACATTTTTCCTTTAGATATGTGTCAGTTTTGTGTGAGGTTTTGTACAGAAGTGTGTTCGAAGGAGAAGGATAGAAGTGAGAATTGATTGCTATTTACTGTATATATAAGTAAATATCACACTGAATTCCACTTTATGGTTAATATAGGTTAATAAAGTAAATCTGAAAATACAATTTTCATGATTTATAAAACAGCATGTTTAGAATACTAGAATTCTTATTTTAAACAACATTCACCAAAATAATGCAGAAAAAGATATTATTTTCTTTTTCTGAAACATAAAAGGTATAAATGTATTTGTTGTGTTCACTGATGTCTTCCACTCACAGGATGAGTATTCAGAACATTATAGGTACTAAAACTGAGCATGGGAATAAATAAATTAATAAAGGGCATGCATGTCCTAGATTTAAATTCAACTATCATATGAAACATAGAAAATATCTCTAAGAATGGCCTACATGAAAAATAGTAAGAAGAAGGAAGCATTGCTCTAAATTAGTAAGTAAAATGAATGCTTGGGAAAAACCTAAGCTAAGTAAATTGGAAGCATTCTAACCAAGAAATCATACATATCTGGGATGCTTTATTTCAAATAGATCAAGATCAAATAAGAAGTTAATAGTACTTAGCCTATTAGTATCATATGTACATATTTTATTTTTGTGTATGCTTGTGTGTGTGTATTTTGTGGGAGAATGCATATAGACATTGGTATGGGAGGTAACATGCAAGTTTTCTCTCTCTCTCTCTCTCTCTCTCTCTCTCTCTCTCTCTCTCTCTCCCTCTCCCTCTCCCTCTCCCTCTCCCTCTCCCTCTCCCTCTC
>NW_021604651.1:1474833-1494198 GCF_004785775.1 Grammomys surdaster
TTCCCTCTCCCTCTCCCTCTCCCTCTCCCTCTCCCTCTCCCTCTCTGTATCTCTCCCTTCCCCTCCCCCTCTCTCTGTAGTGATGTGAAATCCATATATTGATATGAGCTATTCTTGATCACTTCTCTTCATTTATTTATTGGGCCAGACTCTCTTGCTAGACCTAGAACTCCATAATTCCAGCCAGTCAAGTAGATCATCTTGAGCTGGTGACCTCTTCCCTCTGGTTGCTGGTGCTAGGAATGCAGGTGGCTTCCATAATTGCCCACTTTTTATGTGCTTTCTGAGGAATCTAATCTTTGGTCCTCTTGCTTACACATCAAAAATTTATCTATTCTGTGAATGAGGCAAAAAATAGATGGAAAAAAAGTGAGAGAGTAGACTATATCATTTAGACCATGAGTGATTGTCTCTAGGTTCTAATCTGTTATTATATAGTCAAGGGATTGGCTGAGGTTTTCGGTAGCATAGGAGTAAGTTTCAGTCTGACTGTTATGCCTCAATTTATCTGTGCCTTGGACATTGTTTCTTGAGGCACTTATGACTTAGTCTGGAAAATAAGATCTTTATCCATAGTTTAATGGGCTTTTTGAAAGTTGATGGAGACACTGCTTGCTAAATGCCTAAGATAGGTCATGGTCCATGGGTTATTGTGACTCATTGGTATATCTGGTCTTCTTTATAGTGAGATGTTGATGACTTAGCAGGCCATCTCATTACCACAGTATTATCAGTGTGCCACAAATACTTTCCAACCACACAAACACATTTTCTTCTATCTTCCATTGAAAAATTCTCTAAAGTTTTCTTCCATAGTCAGAAACAATATAGTGTAAACAGAGTAGTTTTTCTTTTCCTTAAAAATTCTTCAATTTTTCTCCTCATCCATATTCACCTTATTTTAAGTTCTTTATCAAAAACAAACAAGTCACTAGTACAACAAAACCCAAAAACCTAAAATGCAAAATACAATATCCCTCTTATAAAAGAAAACTCACCAAACTATAACCAAATACAAGCCCCCCCAAAAAAAAAGAACTGAAGGAATTAGGGAGAGAGAAGACTATGATCAAAATATATTTAAACTTAGATTGTTTTAATAATAAAAATGGTAACAAATTCATCAATTATTTTATTTTTATCTATTTAGTCAGCCATTTAGAATAACTATGATATATTAGCTAATTTTTATGAAATATGTGCTAGTATGAAAAGATGAAATAACTAACACTGTAGCTTAGAGATGACCTAGAAAGTAATTATAGTTCTACCTATTCTATAATGAGCTATCTGCTATAACATTACCATGCTCACATCTAAATGGAAATATGAGTTGATTCTGGGGTATCATAGAGCTTCAACACTTAGTTAATCAATGAATGATTAATAAGAGACAAGGCTGGGTACACAGGCAGGTCACCTGAACTGCTACATAGCAGCGCACATGTATCAAGACTCAAAGCTTTGTTTGATGCTCTCTTGTAACTAAATTTTTTTTAAAAATTGGCTTTTAAGACTTATAGGCAAAACCCAATGAAGAAAATAAATTTTGTATGAGCGGAGGAGATGCCTTTCTTATATTCTCACTGTTCTTTGTCATCGATTTCTTTTTCCAATAATTTATTTTTTTTATTCACTTTACATCCTTAATACAGCCCCCCTCCTCTTCCCAATCCCACCCTTAAACATCCCTCTTCCCATTTCCATCTCATCCCAACTGGGGCAGTCATTAGTTGGCTGTTCCCTTAGTCTCTGCTACAACTTTATCCAAGGCCATCTTGTTTTTTCTTTTCTCTTTTCAATTTATTTTTTATTGGATATTTTCTTTATTTACATTTCAAATGTTATTCCCTTTCCTGATTCCCCCAGAAAACCTCCTATCCCATTCTCCACACTGCTTCTATGAGGGTGTTCCCCCACCCATCCACCCTCTCAATCCACCCCATCCTCGAATTCTCCTAAGCTGAGGGCATCTAGCCTTCAAAGACGAAGGGCCTCTTCTTCCATTGATGCCCAACAAGGCCATCTTCTGATACATATGCGGCTGGAGCCATGGGTTTCTCCATGTTTGGTCGGTGATTTAGTCCCTGAGAGCTCTGAGTCATCTGGTTGGCTGACATCATTGTTCTTCCCATGGGGTTACAAACCCCTTCACATCTTTCAGTCCTTTCTCTAACTCCTCCATTGGGAATCCCATGTTCAGTCCAATGGTTGGCTGAAATCATCCATATCTGTGTTTCTTAGGCTCTGACAAAGTCTCTCAGGAGCCCATGTTGTAGTAAAGACAAGCCACATGCAACACTGAAGATTTCCCGTAAACATAGAATCCAGGTTCTCCACAACATGACTCCAAAGGAATGCATATTGTAGACACTATATCTGTGATTGATTGGAAACTGAGACATCCACAAGAAAAAAATTTTCCATTGATTGATTCAGTTTAAACACTTAATTCTTTTGTGTACTTTAAAAAATCATTTTACTACATTAAATTAGCTAATGCCTAATCTTGAGAAAGAAAATAAAAGAAAAAGTGATAAGGTAACTTATAATTAACTCATTTCTTTTATTTATTTCCTTATGTATAAATAAAGACATAACAGAAATGCATCATTCTTAGTTACAATGAACTGGTGTATGCTTGCAGAAATAGAGAGGCATGCCTTAATTAGTACTTTATTATGTATACTAAAAATTACATATGGCATCTCACAATAATGAATAGATTTTAATATGCAAATTAGTTTTCTAAGGAAACTGTATACTACTGATAGCAATTGCAATGTCTTCTAATATTTTTGCATAAAATATGTGCCTATTTAATAAAAAAGTAAGATAGAAGTGACACAATTTTGTATAATACTTTCACAGCTTTTAAAAGAGAAAATACATGTACAAACTACAAAAAATGCATAATTTCAATGATTCCACATTAATTCAGCATTTAATTTGAATTTAGAAAATGTCACTGAACAATATAAAGGCAAATGTTTTAATTCATGATAATAACTTAACACATTGGTTCTTTTTTTTTTTTAAGTCATGAGCCACAGTCTTAGTTCTCATTTGATTTATAATTGTGTAAATCATTCTAATAAGAAAACATAATGAGTCAAAATGGTCATAATACCAGTAATACAAATCTATATTTATAAATGCCATGCTTTCAGTATCAGCCAGAAAGACAGAGAAGGATAACCTACAAACTGTCCAGTGCTGCTCTGAAATTTTATGCTATGATTTAAATTTTAATATCAGATATCCACAAAAGTTTATTATTCTCAGTCTGAGACAATTTATCAGTGTTATTTGAAGGAAGTATGTGGATGTGACTTTATTATCATGGATTTCTCTGACATCAGTTTCTTTGTTGTCTGTTAATTGGACATCTTATGATGGGAAAAAGAGACAGAGAAGGAGAACAGGAGAGAGGTAAGATAAAGTGGAGAGAGAGAGAGAGAGAGAGAGAGAGAGAGAGAGAGAGAGAGATGCATAGTATAAGTGTAACCCTAGTTAAAATACATAATTTAATTTTATCAGCTGAGTTAATATGTCTAAGGCTCTCCCATAAAGGGCAGGGCTGCCACAACTTGGCCTGCGTCAAAGCTGGCTACCCAAAACTCTCCCACACCCAGAGACAACAAGGTTCTGGACTAGGTCAAAAATGAATTGCCACCATACCCCAATACATAACTGGGACCCCTACATGGCCCAGTGGAGGCAGGCCCTATCCATCCTACCCTGCTGGAGACACATCTTCCTTCTGGCCCACAACTCAGCTCCATGGTAGAGCTAGCTCTCCAGACCCTCTTCTGTACCTAAAGACAACTTGCCTCCAGGAGGTCCATCACAACCACGCTCACAGGTTTACAAGCGAGACAGGGTCCAGTCAGAGACAGCAAGGCCAATAAACACCTGAGAAAACTATATGGCAAGAGGCAAGTGCAAGAACATATTTAACAGAAACCAATGTCACCTGGGACCATCATAAACAACTTCTCCCACCACAGCAAGCTCTATATACCCTAACACCCATGAAAAGCAAGATTACAACCTAAAATCTCATGAAGATAATGGATGACCATAAGGTGAACATAAATAGCTCCTTTGAAGAAATACAGCAGAACCCAGGTAAACAGGTAGAATTTCTTAAAAAGGAAACACATCAATCCCTTAAAGAAACACATGAAAATACAATCAGATGGGTGAGGAATTATCAAGGATCTAAAAATGGAAATAGAAATAAATAACAAAGAAATCAAAAAGGGAGACAACCTTAGAGATGAATAACCTAGGAAAGAGATTAGGAGTTACAGATTTGAATTCACAAACAGAATACAAGATAGAAGAGAGAACCTCAGGTGTAGAAGATACCATAGAAGATGTTGACACAACACTCAATGAAAATACAAAGTCCAAGAAGCTCCTCACCCAAAATATCCAGAAAACACAGGACACAATGAAGACACCAAATCTAAGAATAATAGGAATAGATGAAAGAGAAGATACCCAATGTAAAGAGACAGGAAACATTTTCAACAAAATTGTAAAAGAAACCTTTCCTCACCTAAAGAGAGAGATAGTCAAAAATGTACAAGAAGCTTACAGAAGACCAAATGAATTTGACCAGAAAAGAAATCCTCCTGTCAAATAATATATCACTAAATGTACAGTAAAAAAAGAATAGTAAAGCAATAAGGGAAAAAGCCCTAGTAACATATAAAGACAGACCTATCAGAATTACACCAGACTTCTCAATAGAGATTCCAAAAGCCAGAAGATCTTGAAGAGATGTAATTCAGAACCTAAGAGAACACAAATGCCAGCACAAACTGTTATAGCTAACAAAATCTCATTCACCATAGATTGAAAAGCAAAGATATTCCATGACAAAATCTAATTTAAACAATATCTTTCCACAAATCCATGAGGTTAATAGAAGGAAAACTCCAAAACAAAGAAAGAAACTACATCCAAGAAAAACCAAGAAATTAATCATCTAACAACAAATCTAAAAGAGGAGAATCACAGAAACATAATGCCACCTCTACCAACAAAAATAACAGAAGCCAAAAATCATTTGCCTTTAATATCTTTCAACATCAATGGACTCAGATGCACACACACAAAAAATCATAGGCTAATGGACTGGATATGTAAAGAGTACCTAGGATTTTGTTCTATACAGGAAACACACATCAACGATAAAGACAGACACCACTTCACACTAAAAGGCTGGAAAAATTTTTTCCACACAAATAGTCCCAAGAAACAAGTTTGAGTAACAATCCTAATATCCAATATAATAAAATTTCGACTAAAATTTATCAAGAGATAGTGAAGGACACTTCATACAAATAAAGGGAAAAATCCAACAAGTTGAACTCTCAATTCTGAACATCTATGCCACAAGTGCAAGGGTACCCACATTTGTAAAAGAAACATTACTAAAGCTCAAAACACACATTAATCCTAACACAAAAATAGTGGGAGACTTCAATAATCCACTATCATCAATGGAGAGATCATAGAGGAGTTAAACATACACACACAGAAAGTATCAGAAGTTGTAAACCAAATGGAACTAACAGATATCTACAGAACATTTTAACCTAAAATAGAATAGAAGAATATACCTTCTCCTCAGCACCTCATGGTACCTTCTCCAAAATTGACCATAAAGTCAGACAAAAAAACAAGCCTCAACAGATACAAGAAGATTAAAATAATCCCCAAAATTCTGTCAGATCACCATGGACAAAGGCTGGTCTTCAATATCAACAAAAACAACAGAAAACCCACATACTCATGGAAACTGAGTAACACTCTACTTAATGATAACTTGGTCAGAGAAGAAATAAAAAAAAATAAAGAATTTTAGAATTTAATGAAAATGAATGCATAGTACATCCAATCTTGTGGAACATTACGCAGTGACAAGAGGATAACTACCTTCATAAAAAAAATGGAGAGATCCTACACTAGCAACTTAGTAGCACTTTTGTAAGCTTTAGAACCAAAAGAAGCAAACACACCCAAGAGGAGTAGAGGCAGGAAATAATAAAACTCAGAGCTGAAATCAACCAGTTAGAAACAAAGGGGACAGTATAAAGAATCAATAAAACCAAGAACTGGTTCTTTGAGAAAATTAACAAGATAGAAAAAAAAAAAACAGCCTAACTAACTAAAGAGCTCAGAGAGAGTATCTAAATTAACATAACCAAATGAAAAAGGGAGTCGTAACAACAGAAACTGGAAATTCAAAAAAATCGTTAGATCCTACCACAAAAACATATGGACAAAACTGGAAAATCTAGATGAAATAAATGATTGTCAAGAAAGATAGTGAAGACCTCTGCAGAGGGGAGACCCTCACTCAAGTCTCAGAAAGTGGCGACCACCCAGTAATCTGCTCGAGACACCATGTACCGGAGCAATAGCGAGGTTTATTAGGGCATGACAGCTAGCTGCCGGTCAATTCGTATGCCCACACAGGAGCTGAATTGACCCCGACAGCCAGTTTGAGAGGGGTTTTTAAGGGGAAAAACCACAAACCAAGGAATGGAGAGGGGGCTCATGGTTGTTAAGGTGGCATAACATAAAAATAGCGGAACATTCCAAAGGAACCCAACCTACATGAGTCAGGATCAGGTGAAAACTCTCTGTACGCTTATCTTTCTCAAGAATGTGGTCCTGTCCTGTCACTGTGGCCTTGCCCTGTCACTGCGGTTCTCAGCTTGGTTCCCAGCTTGGTTCCACCTAGTTCACTTGCATTCTTTCCTTTCTCTTTGCAGATAGGCCAGTTCCAGTAATGGTGACTGGTCTTTCCACATTCCTAACTTGCTTCATGGCTCAGTTTCTCAGAAAATTTTATATGTCCTTATAAAGAAAGCCTAAAGAATATTTTATATGTCTAAAAAGGATTCTATATACCCAGTATCTATAATTTTTCACTCTACATTAGCAGATACCAAAGTTAAATCAGGAGCAAATAAACTATCTAAACAGTCTAACAACCCCTAAGGAAATAGAAGCAGCCATTAAATTTTCCCAACCATAATAATCCCAGGAACAGATGGTTGTAAAATTTAGTGCAGAATTCTATTAGAACTTGAAGTAAGACCTAATACAAATACTTCTCAAACTATTCCACAAAATAGAAACAGAATGAATGCTACCTAATTTACTTTATGAAGCCACAGTTACGATGATACCTAATCCACACAAATACCCAACATAGAGAGAACTTCATACCGATTTCTCTTCAGAATATTGATGTAAAACATACTCAATAAAATTCTCACTAATAATATAAGAAAAAATCAAAATGATCATACACCACAATCAAGTAGGCTTCATCGCAGGAATGCAAGGATGGTTCAATACATGGAAATCCATCAACTGTATAACAAACTGAAAGATAAAAAAATCACATGATCAGTACATCAGATGCTGAAAAAGCTTTCAACAAAATACAGCACCCCTTCATTTAAAAAGTTTTGGAAAGTTCAGAAATTCAAGTCACATGCCTAAATATTACAAAAGCAATATTCGGCAAACTAACAGCCAACATCAAACTAAATGGAGAGAAACTTGAAGCAATAATACTAAAATAAAAGGCAAGAAAGGCTGCCTACTCTTTCTGTATTTATTCAATATGGTACTTAAAGTTCTAGATAGAGCAATAAGACAACAAAAGAAGGTAAAACGGATACAAATCAGAAAGGAAAAAGTCAAGGTATCACTATTTGTAGATGATATGATAGTATACATAAATGGCCCAAAAATTCTGCCAGAGAACTCCTACACCTGATTAACAAATTCAGCAATGTGGTTGAATATAAAATTAACTCAAACAAATCAGTAGCCATTCTCAACACAGAGTATAAACAGGCTGAAAAAGAAATTAAGGAACCAACACCCTTCACAATAGCTACAAATAACATAAAATATCTTTGTGAAACTATAAACAATCAAGTGAAAAATATGTATGACAAGAACTAAATCTCTGAAGAAAGAAATCCTCAGAAGATGGAAAGTGTGTTCATGCTCATGATCAGTAGAATTAACATAGTAAAAGTGGCAATTTTATCAAAATCAATCTACAGATTCAGTGCAATCCACATTAAAAGTTCAACTCAGGTCTTCACAGAGATAGAAAGGGCAATTCTCAACCTCATCTGGAATAACAAAAAACCCAGGATAGCAGAAAACTATTCTCAACAATAAAAGAACTTTTGGTTGAATCACCAGCCCTGATCTCAAGCTATACTGCTGAGCAGTAGCTATAAAAACCTTATGGTATTGGTACAGAGGCTGACAGGTAGATCAATGAGATAGAATTATAGAATCAGTAATAAATCCACATAACTATGGTCACCTGATCGTTGACAAAGAAACCAAAACTATACAGTAGAAAAAAAGACAGCATTTCTAACAAATGATCCTGATCTAACTGGCAGTCTGCATGTAGAAGAATGCAAATCAATCCATTTGCATCTCCTTGTACGAAGGTCAAGGCCAAGTAAATGAAGAATCTCCACATAACCCAGATACAGTGAATCTAATAGAAGAGTAAGTGGGAAAGAGCCTATAACACATCAGCCCAGGGGAAAATTTCCTGAACGGAACACCAATAACTCAGGCTCTATGATCAACAATTGACAAATGGAACCTCTTGAAACTGAAAAGCTTCTGTAAGGACATTGCCAATAGGACAAAACATTAATCTACATATTGGGAAAAGATCTTTATCTAACCTACATCTGATAGAGGGCAAGTATACAAAATATGCAAAGGACTCAAGAAGTTAGACTCCAGAGAACCAAATAACCCAATTAAAAAAATGAGATACAGAGCTAAAGAAAGAATTCTCAACTGAGGAATCTTGAATGGCTGAAAAGCACCTAAAAAAATGTTCAGCATCCTTAGTCATCAGGGAAATGCAAATCAAGATGACCCTTAGATTCCACCTTACATTAATCAGACTGACTAAGATTTCTCAGAAAACAATAGATGCTGGAGAGGATGTGGAGAGTGAAGAGCATTCCTCCTCCATTTCTGGTAAGATTGCTAACTTTTACAACCACTATTGAAATCAGTTTAGCAGTTTCTTAGTAAATTGGAAATAGCTCTATCTGATGATCCAGCTATGTAACTCCTGTACATATATTCAAGAGTTGTGCCAACATATGACAAGGACACATGCTCCCCTATGTTCACAGCAGCCTTATTTATAATAGTCAGAAGCTGGATACAACCCAGATGTCTCTAAACCAAAAAATGGACACAGAAATTGTGATACATTTACACAACAGAATTCTACTCAGGTAGTAAAAATGATGGATTTTCCAACTTTGTAGGCAAATGGAAGGAACTAGAAAATATCACACAGAATAAGTTAACCTAGACCCAAAAGAACATACATGGTATGTACTCACTGCTAAGTTGATATTAGCTCAAAAGCTCAGAATATCCATGATAGAACTCATAGACCGTAATAAGATCACCAAGAAGGAAGTTCAAAGAGTAGATGCTTCAAACCCACTTAGAAGGGGTACCATAAATAGTCACAGGATGCAGATGTATGGAGGGCTCTGGGTAGGAGAGGTGTGGGGGAGGAAAAATATGTGGTCAGGACCAGGTATGGGAAGAGACAGGAGAAAAATCCAGAAGGCCAGGAGAAAAAATAGAAATAAGTAGCAGTGGGGCATGGAGAATTTGGGTAATTACTAGAAAGTCACAGACTCCAGAGATTCGAGTCTCCCAGGACCCATTGGAGATGACCTTAGCCAAAATACCCAACAGGAGGGAGATAGAACCTGAAGAGATCACCTCCAGTAGATAGACATGGCCCCAAGTGGAGGGATGAGGCCACCTATCCATCTCCAAAACTTTAACCCAGAATTGTCCCTATCTAAAGGAAATACAGGGAAAATAATGAAGCAGAGGTTGAAGGAAAGGCCAACCAGAGACCACCCAACACTACTACTTATGCCAAGATCAGCTTACAGACAGGAACCTGGTGTGCCAGCACTTGACTAAGACAGATACTAGAGTATATTAGAGGGGTGAGGCAGTAGAAGGTGTGTTGGTGGGGGAGCACTCTCTTAGAGCCAAAGTGGAGGGAAATGGGGTGAGGTGTTCATGAAGGGGAGACCAGAAGTGGGATAACATTTGAAATGTAAACAAATAAAATTATTAATAAATGAATAAAAATAAAATAAAGAGGAAGGCTCTTGTGCTCACTAGGAGACTCAGAGCAGAAAGAACATCTGTATCCTCTTGTGTTCAAATGAACCATGCACCTGAACCTTTGCATCTCCCATGAAAGTACATGACATTTAGACTAGGCACAGAACAATCAATAAAAGAAAACAAGAAGCAATTTTACCTCATCTCCTTTTATTTTATTGTTGAAGTCTTATAAGATAGGTAGTGCTATATGTGTTTTAAATTAAGTCTTGTTTCTAAATTGTGTATTCTAAGGTTTGTTTCCTGTTTTAAGAAAAAACGTTGCCCCTTCCAGAATTGAAAAATAAGTAAATTGTTCTTATTTTAAAATAGTGTCATTTAGAATCATTTCTTTTCTGCTTAAAAGTTCTGAAGTTTGTTTTGTTTAACTGGTGTCTGTTTTTATCTTAACAAAGGGAACATAAACTCAGTATTATGTTTGCATTGAAATAGACTAATTGTCACAATCCAACAGATGCTGAAGGCCTGTATATCTTACATATGATCCTGCATCTATTCCCTGGCTTTCAGTTCTGTTCTACTGAGAATTTACCTATCCCTGTCTTGCATCGTGCTATTTTTATTTCTTCATATTTTATTTAAATAGATGAAAGAGCTAATATCTCACCCTTATTTAGGGATGTTCTGATGACTTTGCATTTGAACAGTTAATGTTATCTAATATTTAAGCTCTACCAGTTCCTTTAAGCACTGATGTTTATTACTTTGAGCCCAAGACTGTTTTCAGCTCATATATGTTAGTAATGTGTCTTGTTGGGAACAGCATCATTGTTTCAGAGTTTGATTCTCCCATGATTATTGGCTCATTGCTTCACAAATGGAAAAGAGTAAATTATTTTTTACAGGATTGTTTGCATGTATGTTTGTAGCATGAAGAGAGAAGGCAAAAGAGAGAACTTAAAATTATTGCAAAAGGAACTCATGGCAATTTATTTTGGTTTTGTAGTTAACCTCTTTCTACTCCCCTTTCTCACAGCAAACAAGGAAGAGTTACTACAGTTGTTTTATTACAAATAGCTGGCATAAAAATCAAAGTAAGTACAGATGAATTTAACTAAAAACATATATTGTTTTTATGTTTTCATCCAAGGATTGGAATTCTCTGGTAGCTTAGCAAGCCCATCCATTATTAACACCTATCTCAACAAAGAGTAGTAACCAAAATGACTTTTATTGTGTCAAGACATAGAATGTCCAGAACTACTCTGAGTGTTAAAGTAAGAACTAATTTAGTATGAGTTTATTTATATTTGCAAATGATTCATGTTACACTGTTTTAAAAACATGTAAGTATATTAATGCTGCAGATCCTAGATGGAGTATCTATTCCAATACGTAGCATTTCTTCTTTACAAATTTTTCCCTTACTATAGTGAGACATAGTAGTTCAGTCTATTCTGAGCACTAGACCCAAAGCTGGACTGAAGGACTTCCCCAGGGACTTTCTGAATGGAGAAAGTCCCTCTAAGTAAATTTGTATGCAAAACATGTGTTCATAATTTAAAATTTTTTGTTTTGCTTTGCATGTGAACTATAGGATAAGTTCACACAATAACACACAGCAGAAATCTTACAGGTGATTTCCTGAAATCAGCCGGGGATTAGTGAAGAGCTAATCCAGATAGCTTTGGAGGTTGCTGATTGTTCAAAGTGTCTGCTTTCTCACTTCTACCATCTCTGAATTTATTTTAAACTAAGCCATTTACTTCCCATTTATCTGGTTTAATTAGCCAATTCCAATCAAGATGCATTTAGATAGTATACTCCAGGTGTGCTTAGGTAGCTGTTTGATCAATAGTCTTTCAGGCTTGGGTACAAGTCTCAAACCTATGATTTGAGCAAATTACCCATTTAAATTTTAAGTGTTTTCAACAATAAGGTGAGAGTTAAAGACCAGGTTCATATTCCTAAAGAATATTACTATCTGCTGTGTTGAAGTCAGCTCTTACCTGCCTTTATGAGGTAAGGATGAAGTTTTAAAATTCCCCTAGCTTGTGGTTAATATTGATAATAATTTAATATTTTCTGTAGTAGGGATGTATACACAAAAATTGTACATACTATTAATATGTCTTTTTAAAGTCTTATTTTCATTAGCATGTTACCAAGTACAATAACAGATATAAGCACTAAGTATGTACCTAGTTGTTCACAAACTTTTCATAAAGTGGTATTATCATAAAATTAGACCATATATTTCAACTCAATGGAGTGCAGAAATATAAGTATTTGTATTATGAGAATATATAGATTATTGGCAAATAGGGAAACCATGGCTATCCTGGGTTATTCAATATGAAAAGAATGGAATTATTCTTACAAATTAAGTATAAAATAAATATGCAAAAACTCTGGTGGGAAAATAGGTGTCCCTCAGGTTTCAGGAAGACAAGAAGAACTGTCAATCTTCAACTCAAAAGTCTTTCTCAACACTGAAAAAACAGAACAAGAAAGGTAAACATGTATATTCATGACTTCCAGGTCACCAAGGACAGCTGGATGGACAAACCATTAATCAACACACAGCAAAGCAATGTTCTCTGGAGCACTGGGCCATATTTATAGACCCTTAGTAGTAACATCAGCCTAGAAGAGTCCAGCTAAGTTGAGGCCTCTATAAAAGGAAGGACAGAGTTCAGAACTCAGTCTCTGTTGGCAGTGGATCACTGAAACTCCTGTCCTTGAAGGTGAACCAGATCTATTCTCTCAGGAACCAAAATGAGTAACAAAAATTAGAGATCACAAAAAACAGAGTAGCAAAGTATTGATTGTTGAGTGGTGATTATGTGATACTATACTATGTAAAATAATACAATACACTCTATATATGTGTATATGTAATATAATATTATTGGTCACTAAATTATTTGTTAATTTTTGAGTAGTGTTTTTTAACTTTTCAATAATTTCTTTTATATATTTTTAAATATTTTTTTCCTTTGGAGATTGCAGTAACATCATTCCTTTCTTTCGTTTTCTTCTTTCTTTCCTTCACATCCTCCCATATACCTTTGAAATTCATTGCATTGATTTTGTTAAGTGTTATATATGTTTAATATACTAATATATAAATGTATTTGCATTATATATTCATAGATATATAGGTAAAACCTTCTCAACATGCATAATATTACTTGTATATGTGTTTTTCAAGTTAATAATTGAGTACTTGAAAATCAATTGGTGTATGCTTTTATAATTACATAAAAAGTTTGAGTTTGCTACTTTTGTTGAGACTAAATTTGTTCTAATATTTAGCATGTGTAAACATTTAAATGAGTAATTTTGGAATCTCCTTTTCTAAAATTCTGAATATTAACCCTTCACCTCAAATGATCCTGATGTACTATGCCAACAAAATAAAGAAAAAAAAAACCTATCTTTTTCCAGGATACTATAGTCACTTTAGCTTCTTTTATAATGGTGATGTAAAAATCTATGAAATAACAATTCTAATTGCTATGAGATGCACAGGAAAAAGTAAAATAATAAACCTTGGCTTGGTACTGCATTCCATCAAGGATTTGTAGCTTGCGGAAGTTGGGGATCTATGCTTGAGCACATTGACCTAGACTTTCTTTCATAATACGTCCCAGAATTGTCTGTGTTCACTGATTCCCACTGTTGCATCTTGACATCCTGGTCCTTGTTCCATTTACCATGCCAGCCTCAGACTCTCAAGGCCTGCTGCTTCTGCCTCTTGAGATCTAAGATTAAAGGTCTGAACCACATCTGGCATTTTCTGTTTTTACAAATGACTTTTCCTTCAGTTATTTAATTATTTCAATGATGATACCATTCTATTGATATGTATCTGATACTAAAATGCATCTTTTTTTATATTTCTACCACCACTGAATGCATACACACACACACACACACACACACACACAAACACATGGATGGACACATGGATACCATAGATACACACATGCAATACACACATATATGTACCCACACAGAGACATACATACATACACAGACACATACACCCACACAGAGACACAAAGGCACAGACACATAGACACTTGCAAACACAATAGACACAGAAGTACACACACATTGAGATTTTTAAATTATCTCACTGTTCAGCGTAAGTTATCAAGAATTTCATTTTCTAGAGGACAACATACAAAACTTGGAGAAAGAGCTTGTTAAGTGTGCTCCCTGGATCCCCACACATCTTATTTAATAACCCTTATCTACTAAACTAAGACATAGTACTCAAGCCTACACTAGAATTAATTCCCAAATTTATATCTGACATGTAATTTCAGATTTCTGTAAAAATCATCTATAGAAAATTGTATAGTGGTGGTTATTAAACAAGTTTGTGAAATGAACAGGGAAAAAAATTAACAGTCTGAACCTTTCAGTATGTAAGTGAACACATTGTTGTACAGATGTGTTTTGTGAAAGGATGATTTCTAGTCCAGTACTCTATGAAGGCTTCGGGTAAACTTTTATGTCAACTGACTTCCATAATCCCACAGTGGCCAGGGCCTCTGCTGATGTTCCTTTTTCATACAGAGGTCTGTTACTCTCTGAGCTATGGTCTTCCATCTCCCTCATTCAATTATGTTTTAAATATGTTATTGATTGTATACCAGAAGAGGATGTGTTGTGTGATGTATTACAGATTTGATTAAAGACTAATAAATTTAAGATAATACAAATTTCCAACATTCAGTGGCAAAAGCTTAATTCGTAATTCTTGATAATTTCTACGTGTTAATATTTGAGCTTCTTATATTTAACACTTTCTATTTGATTCTTTTGGTTAAATCTTACCTTCTCTAAAATTCGATCTATATCTTAAGAACAAGCTTATAATTTATTAATATTGTCTTTAGTATTCTGCAGAAGGCAACGTTCTTGGTTTGAAGTAGAGGCAGCGGAAGAGAGCAGTAAGGATGAGGGAACAATTAGAAGCCCATGATGCAAACGAAGGAATTCAGAACTTTAGAATTTAGTCAAGGGGTTATAAAGCTTCCATTCTAGCTAATCAGCAGACAAAATAGTGAGTTCAAAGTGTGCAGTGGATCCCAGAAATGTCTTTTTAATGCTGTGGAGTGTACAGCTTGCATTACATCCTGAAGTGTTTCACTGCTCCCAGATATTCTCAAATTACAAATTGCAAATTGGCAAGTGGGCTTTTCTCTGTAATAGCTTAAAATATTGCAAAACAATAGGGCCTTTTTAAACCAACAGCTTCCATAACTGAATTTCTCTTGAAAGGAAAGCCTCTGTGCACATATGCATGCAATCAAAACATTTGTGTTTTGAACATGACAGAGTGAATTCTCTCTCTCTCTCTCTCTCTCTCTCTCTCTCTCTCTCTCTCTCTCTCTCCTTAAAGAAACTAAGCAATAGTGTGTCTGCAGACATACAGGAATTAAAGGTGAACATTAAGATTTACAAAAGGATTTTTTTAGAACTGAGAAGTTATATTCAAAATAAAATGTTACCACATCCTTGACCAGGATATTTCTTTTGAAAATGGAAAATAGAAAGTATCACAGCTTCAATGTGTTTTCCCCTACAATAGCTCAGCAGATGGTACCAGTGTGTGTGTGTGTGTGTGTGTGTGTGTGTGTGTGTGTGCTTGTGTGTGTGTGTGCATGTGCTTGTGTGTGTGTGTGAGGGGGGTGGAGTGTCTAAGATCCTCAGAGAATGGGGAAACAAAAGTTACTAATCAGCATGACTGGTAGAAAGGTGTTCTGTAAGACTGACAGGTCTAAAACAGAGAAGGTCACCTCTCTGAGCATGACAGCTCATGTGATTCAGTGGGGACTGTAAGATAACCTTCAGGCTTTCTTTAAATATACACAAAAGACACATTTGATGTGTGAATTAGAAGGGCTTCTCCGTGGAATCAGCTCTCACACAAACTCCAAATAAAGCCATAGGATAGGATGAAATTGCAGAGTTTCTATTCTCAGACGTTACTCATTCCTCCATGTATCCATCCCCCTCCTTTGAGAGCGGGGGTTGCAGTCCAAATCCAGTTCCTACTGCCAGTCCATTTCCCTTCTATTCCCTTCTATTCCCTTCTATTCTTGCAGTTTGTGGTGACCTGAACTAAAATTACATGCAGAAGTCCCTTTTCCAAAGCTACCTCTGTAGAAAACCAATAACAACGGATGAGCAGATCACTTGTCCTTAAATTTTCATTTAAATTTTAACTCACAATCTTGTCTGTCGTGAAAAGCCTGGAAGCATCCAAATAAAAATGAAGAAATAGGTCAAGCAGTTGCAGAGCTTTGTGTTCCCACACAACATAGGTTAAGTTCCTCTTGGTGATCTAAAAGCACCACCTGCAGTGCGGACACATTGGCACCTTCACAGTGGAGACACTGAACTCCAGTCATAGCACGACAGCCCTCTTTAAGACAAAATCAGGAGAGAAAGACAGAGGTGAGTATAGATCTCACTTAATTGTGATATTTTCAGGCCATTCACAAATCAACCAGTTTTCTATTTGTTTCTTTAAAGAATATTTGTAAACTACTCTTTTTAAATTATAGTCACAATGTAAGCTGTTCGTTTGAGCACTTGATGAATGTAAGTACTTTTACATTGAGAACTTATACCTCAAAAGCAGCCATGTGGAAATTTAAGGCACTCTGTGAGATTTTACTACACATGACTTTTCCTATATAAAAGTACACATGGAGAAAGAAAGAAAAAGGAAGAGAAAGAGGAAAAGAGAGAGAGAGAGAGAGAGAGAGAGAGAGAGAGAGGGAAATAGAGAGAGTCTTCATGTGGTAAGGTAAGTGTGTTAAAGGACAAGTCTGCTTGTTATAGCAAAGAAAGAGTAACATATCAGCTAAAGGTGGACAAAGAACATGGTATTATAAAGGAAATAAATTCTTACCAGTTAATGACATACAGTAATTCTACCTGATTTCCATGTCAGTTCAAACTCATGTGATCAGTGCTGTGATAATTTGACTTCTGGATTGCAGTCGGTCAAATGCCAGAAGAATTCACACCCTTCTCTGCCCTTCACAAAGTTCCTGGATGGCCAGCTCTCCTGCTGCCTATTCTCCCTCATTTCTATATCAATGCCTTTCATAGATCTATATTTGAAATGTTTGAACCAGGGTTAACCATACCCACAGTTGACTAAATTACTGTGAATCAGGGCATGTTCTATAAATTACATAAAGGCCCATCTCTGTCTCCCTTTCGCAAATGTCTTTTCAAGAAAATACAGACAGATCAATGCCAAAAATACCTTTATATGGATTTATATTAGTGATAATTAGTAATAATATACAACAGTGCCCTTGAGGGTTCACCTTCTCTCAGTATGTAATCAGAGATAATTTATATTTGTGTGCAGAAACTTCAAATGCATGCCAAACATATTCAATATCCATCAATCCCTGCAGCAGCATGGGAGCTGTTACTTAGCTACTGATCTTACCTCCCAACCAGCCCAAGCTGTTAAGTGTCCTTTGAGCATCATTTTATCTATCTCCCTCACCCTCCTAGTACTGCACTCCTGTTGGCAGGAGTGAGGGAAGCCTGGGTCCTCTGACTGAACCAGTGTTGAGTAGAGTAGACACTGACATTAACAACCACCCAGATTCTGCCACTCTCACAGATTTACACATATCTTCTTTCTCTTCCTCTGACTTACATAAAGCCAAGCTGTTACATTTTTTCCTTTGGGTACTGGTTCTCCTGTTGCTGATAAATAAAGTTCATGCTCCAATTTTATTCTGCCTGCAGAGTACATCACTTAGTTATTAATGTGGACCATAAGGCCATCTATAATGTACCTGCTATGTAGCTAGCCAAAATCATCTGTTAATGATGAAGTTCTTGTAGTTTATGAGAAATCCTTCTATGATGGTTCTCACCTCTGAGATTTCATTATACTTTTTTCTTACAGTACAAAATTTTTTCATTCTACTTAATTTGTTACTTTATGTCTTCAAATTTATTATATTAATATATATATTTTTTTCTAGAAAAATGTTTCTGATAAACAATGCTTTGATTACTACCCTTTTAGGCATTCACAGAAATCTCTGTTTTAGGCCAAATTGAGATTTAAAACTTTGCTTCAAGAATTTCACAGGCAAGTAAGATGAATCAGAGGGTGAAGACAAGCCTTGAAAATTAAGTATAACCCCTGGAACAAATGAAATTTGGAAGAGTCCTGAAAAGCTGTTCTCTCCATGCATGCAGTGGCATAACTAATTTACATTCATGCATGTACATGCATGCACACAGACAGATGTAAGTAAAACTTAAAAAGAATTTCATTTACTTTAAACCTAAACATCACTGCTCTGTAGCTAAACTTGAAAAATTACTTTCACTCTGACATCTTTCCATAAAAGTATAATTCTTATATTTTAGATTTGGGGGTTAAGAGGCTAAAGAAAAACAGACATAATCTACAAGCCCATTTCCTAGAGCAGATTTTTAAAGTAATATATCATTGCTATCTTCTTAATGGTACAGTCAGTCCTAGCACAATGTCTCTTCTTAGTCATTGCTCCTAGCACTGTATTTAACTTACTTCAAATACTTTTGGATATGGACTAATCAAGAGATTCAAACTGAGAAGCCTGAATATAAACCTCTCACTTAAGTTCTCCCCTGCAAGGTAGACCAGTTTTCCAATATAATCTAATTGCATCCAGACAAGATGTCATAGAATTCAGGTTGCCCAAAGGTACTTAACAAAAGCCCTTGTCCACTTCTCTGTGTCTCATTTGTATAATATTGATTTTTATTACAATATAATCCTTTATAATTATCTTCTGTATCACAGACAACAAATGTGTTAATCAAAAGGAAAATGCTGAAAGGTGTATGTATGTTTATGTGTGTACATGTGTATGTGTACACACACAAACACACACACACACTGAGACAATATGTATGTGTGTGAGAGTATGTTTGCATATGTATGTATGTATATGTAAATATGTCTGTGTGTATGAGAGAGAGAGAGAGAGACAGACAGACAGACAGACAGACAGAGACAGAAACAGAGAGAGAGAGAGTTATAAGAATCCTAGCACAATTTAGGCAATTGGCAAATAAATAAATAAATAAATAAATAAATAAATAAATAAATAAATAAAT
>NW_021604651.1:1494208-1541653 GCF_004785775.1 Grammomys surdaster
AATAAATAAATAAATAAATAAATAAATAAATAAATAAATAAATAAATGCCTAGCACATCTCATGCAATTTGTCTACCAGTGAGCTATGTGTATATCTTACTTTCCAATTATTTTTTTTGACTTTTGTCCTAAGATATAAACATCAGCAAATTGAGTAAATTTCTGAAGTATATTTCTAATAAAACATGTATTTAAATAATTATCCACTTTTAAGAGAACAATCCTCAATCCCTTATTATAATGACAGTGTTTGGAAAGCTGCCTTTGAAGCACACAAGATTCTAGCAAAGTTGACTGTGCATTTTTCTCTCAGAGGCAGATAGTAAATTACTCTCTCATGGCTAACTAGAAAGCTTTAAAGATCCAGTGTAAGGTGAGTTTGATAATTTGTTACTTTGATTAACTTACAGCCATTGGAAAAAAACTCTTAGGATTCCATTTGAGATGATTCCAATTTCTAGTTGGGGATGTTCAATTTTAAAGATATCAAGGTTGTAAATAAGCATTCATTGTATTTGCTTTAAATAGATGCTTTGCACTTGTATTGCTACAGTGCAAATACTAGTAAAGAATTATTAGCAAGCTTAGTCTTCTTGTTCTTCTCATAAAGAAACATTCATTCTTCTTTATGTCATTCTAAGAAGGTTCATTATTCTACTAGATTCTTTTTCAACAATTTTTAATTTTATGTATTTTTTCAGAGTTTCATGCCTCAATATATACTTCAACTATGTCCCCTGTATATGTTTACACTATATATGACATTTGATATAAAAGTCTGTGAAATAAGTTTAACATTTTTTCCTGTAATGAATAAACCATGGGCAGGGAAGAAATAAATTTAAGGTTACTTAAAAATTGTTTTCAGTTGGGACTCAGGCCCCAGATCTGTGAATGACGCATACTCACCATGTTTTCTACCACTGAGCTGCACCTCAGCTAGTACTGGTAAGTAAAGAGGTTTCCTACCAAAACCTTACTGTGATCATAAGTCTGTATTAGTTGCTCAGGCAATATGTACTGTTAGCTTTAAATATCATGGCACCAGACCACAATTATATGTTTCCTTGACAAAGAAAACAATGAGCTTCATGCTTTAGCAAGAAATTGTGCTCATAAAAAGGGAAGGTAATTACCACAAATTAAATAGACAGCTTGGTTCTTAATATTATAAAATTAGGAAGAAGAAAAGTAAATTTGGTTTGAAAATTATGAACAAAAACATAAGGTAGCATTTTTGACACGTGACTAATTGGCAGATGGTAAAAACAAAGGAAGCTTTGTCTCCTCTCATGACTGCTGCTTATCCTTAGTTAGACAGAAGAATGGGATGGTCATTCTATTCCCTCCAATCCCAGAGTGCTTACTAGGAGCTGCCGGTTACCCAGCATTACTGACAGTACTACAGATCATGAGAGTCAAGCGGTTTGTGCTCTACTTTCTGCCTAAATGTTTGACTTTGAAAAAATGTGTGTAGGAGGGGAAAGACTGTTCTATTTAAGGGCCATGCCACTGAGGGTTTAACCATGCTCCAAATTGGACCTGCTTATTTTTATATTGTTTTATTCTCATTTTTATTTTTACTTTTTTGTGGAGGTGGCCATAAGTGTGTGGCAGGGGGCAGACACAGAAAGACTGGACAGTGAATGTGATTCAGGTACATGATGTAAAATTCCCAGAGAATCAATAAAAATGTTATGTCAAAAAAAGAGATAGTTGGAGTGTGATCAACTAGTTATATCTTAGTACAATATGACTGACATCCTTTTGAGATTAGAATACAAAATGGACACAAAGAAAATGATCTGAATCAAAGGGAAGAAAAGCCTAAGCTAAGAAGAAATTTCGAAATTTCAAATTCACGAAACCTTGAACTTGATCTTCCAGCATCTAGAACTGTTAGAAAATTCGTTTTTAACCCACTCGAGTTTGTTAATGCAAACTTCATTAATAAATAAAATGAACATGGAATCAAAATAAATGGAGTTACTTATACAACTTGAGTCACTAATATCATTGTAAGAAATGTGTCTGGTGAATTCTATTTTACAATAAAAAAATATGTGATCTATATTTTCCCTCTATTACAAGTCTCTGCTTTCTATGGTGTATGAGGTAGCTCTGAAGTGAAAATGGTAACAAATCAAAGTGAAATCAAAGGCTTACATATCTGCTCTTAAATAGCTCAGCTTAAAATGGACTGAAAGAGTATTTCTGTTCTCTTAACCCTGTCTCTTTCTTCTTCTGACTCTGCTACCAAGCAGCTCACATACTCATTCTGTGCCTAAGACTTGCAGGGAGGCTGACCTTCTGGAAGTGTGTTGTTCTTCTTACTGTTCATTCTAAGGGAAATTTATTCTTCTACGTTTTAGCCTCTGAAGACATTCTTAAATAATCTGCCTAAGAACGCACTTGAAGTTTCACATAAAAAGGTATTCAGTTTTTGTGGATAAACTGATTCTAATATTATGATACATCTGTGTCTGTATGTGATATGGTCTGGAAATAAAGCAAGGTTAAATGAAGTCTGAATTATAAAATCATACTACTTTGTTCAAACAACACCTATAAACACATATCTTTGATTTTTCATCAATAAAGCCTGTCAGAATAACATGAAATGTATTCAACAACTTTTTAAATTAGAATTTTATTTGTTTTAGTGATTTATAAGTACATTCTCAATAATAAAACATTATCAGGTATAAATGTTTCAAAAGTGTTCTAGTCTGATTTATTATACTCTATAAAATATTTATATGTATACTTCATCCAACTTACTATTTTATTTCATTATTTATGTTCTTAATATCACATTTAAAATATTTCTTCATACTCTCAACATGTTTTATGATATCTAATAGGCTTATTTTTATCACTTTAGAAATATATATTGAAACTGTTGTTTAATTTATCAAAGTTGTATACAATAACTATAGGATAATATCATTGCTTGTAAGTATTTAACATGCTATAAAATAAAGTGTACTTTATTACAACTAATTACATATATTCCTAATACTCATATTAAGAAATTGAGAATGATTTTGTTTCTCTAAAGCAGCAGGCCATCAGACAGTCTTTGGTACTAGAAGAAAGAGAAATTGCACATCAGTTAATTTCTTTAATGAAATGTAACAGCAGGGTATTATGGCACAAACCAGCTCTATGGAGGAAGAGTTCCCTCTTTTCCATGAGTCTGAGGCCACCCTGGTCTATATAAGGAGATGTCTCAAAAGCTTAAAACAAGTAAAAGTAATTATAATGTTTTATTCATATATACTAATTACAGTTAGCAGGAAAAGATGTCTTCATTTTAATCAGTTTTCTCATTTAAGCCTTTAAATCGAGACAATGATATACTTAGAAAAGTTTCATTATATATATTCAATTATTTTGGCATGCACCTGTTTTGAAAGCAGCAAACACAGTTTGCTAGTCATTAATAAGCTGAAGCTCACAGCATTTGTCATAAAGACCATTTATATAACATAGTCTATTTAAGTTGTGATGTGAATCAAGAATGTCTAAGCCTCATTTTAATTAAATTCAGTATTGTGAAACAAACCTTAATACAGGAAAGATTCCATGAGGTAGAAGGGCAAAAATAGTTCATTATTTAAGAATTGGAAAATTACAACAAAAATAGTTGTCTTAAATTTTGATTGTGATAAGCATAAATTCTAAAAAAGCTCCTAAAAGATGTTTCATCCTAATCGTAAGAACCTATGGACACAGTAAAACTCTGTTCAGAAGGTTACTCATGTGACCCTACTCTTACATTGGGAAGAATGTTTTCTAGGTTTAATTTAATAATAGGAGAATCTAAACCAAGCCAACAGACAAAAGTTTTCTCTAGCAGGCAGCAAAGCTGTTGAGGGAAAGGAGAACTAATCCGTGTTGTTACTGGCTCAAAGATGGAAGTGCCATGTAAGAAAGACCAAAGAGGATGGCCTCCAGGAGAAGAAAAATGCATTACAGATTCCTCATTTGCAGTCCAGATCTGAGCTACATATTGTATCTGGTGGTGAAAAAATAAGAAGACAACAGTTAGAATGCTACAGGCAAAGCCACATCCTCTTAACGCTTATTTCAAGGATCTTTCCACTTGGAAATATGATTAGGTTAGGAGACAAAGCTCATCAAGAGAGGAGAGTAAATAGAGTTAATAGTGGCTCTAATTTGAGCACTGTCTGCTCAAATCCTGTGATTTATATACAAAGAAAAGGCCCTTGAGATGCAACACACTGAGGGAAAATCATGATGAATGAGAAAGCTGTTCACATAAAATCAAGGCAGATGACCTCAGGAAAGAAAACCGCAACAGGACCCCACCCCCCACAAAGTCCACAAAATGTTAGACCTATTAGCACTTTATTGTTGGATCTGTAAATTTTAAATTTGTAGGTTAATAAATTCTAGTTGTTGATACTTTCTTCATTTTTATTTTAATTGGAAACCTTAGCAAAACAATATTTATTTAATGTTTTCAGAATGAAGCGATATTTTAATAGAGAAACAAAAGAACTGGAAAAGTTTAAATCATCTCCTAAGAATGCAAGCACCAGAATTTTTAGTCATAATTCATTGGTTTTGTATCTCCAACTAAGCTACGTCATTCCTCATTAGAATTCTCTGTTCATCATTGCCTTAAACTCTGTTTTATTGTTGTGAAGAGATACCATGACCAAGGCAACTCTTATGAAAGAACACATTTAATTAGTGTTTCGTTAAGAGTTTTAGAAGTTAGTCCATTATTATCCTGGTGAGAAGCAGGAAGGCATGGTGCTGGAGCAGCAGCAGAGGATTATACTCTGATCAGTAGGCAGCAGGCAGAAAGAGTAAGCAAGGATCTAACTTGTGGTTTTGAAACCTCAAATTTCATTCCCAGTGACGTACTTTCAATTAGGATACACCTTCTAATCCTTCTCAAAAAGGTCCAAGCATTTAAACATATAAGTCTGTGAGGCTATTCTCATTCAGTCTACCACAGTCTTAATACAACTTGTATATTAATTAACTGTAACTTTCATATATAAAGCAGGATATAGGATACTACTTCACCAAACGCAGAATATAAATAGCTTTTAATGAATAATTTAAGTAACAGAATGTCATAAAATTTACTAAGTTCTTAGTTGTCTTTAATTTTTTTTAGATTTTTGTATATTTTCAAGTTTAAATCTAGAAGCAATGTTTATTTTAAAATACTAAATATTGACACAGACAAAAAAATTGAATTTTTTAAAAATTATCTTAATCTTTTTTTATGATCCAGTCTTTATCCCTTTCCTGGTCTGCCCCTCTAAGAGTTCCTCATCCCATTCCTCCTCTCAGTGCCCCCTTCTCCAAGAGGATGTCCACACCTCTCCACCCTACCCTACCCCATCCACCAGGCCTTCCCATTCCCTGGGACTTAAGAGACTCTCGAGGGTTAGGTGTTTCTTCCCTCACTGAGGCCAGACAAGGCAGTCCTCTGCTGTATGTGTCAAGGGCCTCAGGCCAGAGAGTGTATGCTGCCTGGTTGGTGGCTCAATATCTGAAAGATCTTGGGGGTCTAGATTAGTTGAGGCCGCTGGTCTACCTATACAGTTGCCCTCCTCCTCCTCAACTTCTTTCAGTATTTCCCTAATTAAACTACAGGGGTCCCTGACTTTAATCCATTGGTTCGGTGTAAGTATCTGCATCTGTCTCAGTCAGCTGCTTGTTGAGGCTCACTGAGGGCAGCCATGCTAGTCTCCCGTCTGCAAGCATACTATACCATCATTAATAGTGACAGGCCTTGGAGCCTCCCCTTGAGATATATTCCAAGATGAGCCAGTCACCAGACCTCCTTTCCCTCAGGCTTTTCCCCATTTTTGCTCCTGCAGTTGTTTTAGACAGGAACAATTTTGGGTCAGAATTTTTGACTCTGGGATGGCAACCCTATCCCTCTACTTGATGCCATGTCTTTCTATTGGAAGTGGACTCCACAAGTTGCCTCCCCACTGATGGACATTTCATCTAAGGTCCCACCCTTTGGGTCCTGAGAGTCTCTCACCTCCCAGGTCTCTGGTACATTGTAGAGGATCCCTCCACCTGCCACCTGCCACCTGCCACCTGCCACCTGCCACCTGCCACCTGCCACCTGCCACCTGCCACCTGCCACCTCCTACCTCCCAATTCTCACATCCTGCCTCCCAAGGTTTCCTGTTTCTATTCATTCTTCTGGTCCTCATGCCTTTACTCCTGTTCTCCCCCTCCCATTCCTGACATTCCTGATCATGTTCCCCCTTTCCCTTCCTCCTCCGCTCTCCTACCCAAATCCCTCCATCCTTCTTCCTCCTGTGATTGATTGCTTTCTTCTTTCTCCCAAGTGGGATTAAAGTATTTTCACTTGGTCCCTTCAGCTTGTTAACCTTCTTGAGTTCTGTGGATTGTATCCTTGGTATTCTGTACTTTTTGACTAATATCTACTTATTAGTGAGTGCATACCATGTATGTTTTTTTTTGTGTCTGAGTTAATTCACTCAGGATATTTTCTTGTTCTATTTACCTACAAAACTCATATTTTATGTCTATAACTTCGTTATATTTCCATGAAAGTATAGTTTATATTTAAAATGTTTCAACTTGTTGAAATGTAAGAAAAGATCTGTTAAACTAGGATAGTCATAGGGAAAATGAAAAGTAAGAAGAAAAAATTTCCCCCTCCTTCACATAGATCGGCTTGGTCAATAATCAAGATGATAAGCTGGGAACAGAAGAAAAGCAGAGTAAAGCTAATCAGGAGTTGCCATGATCTTCTATATCCATCCATGACTCTATGCAACCATTAATCCATTCTAAGATTATTAAATTCTATTTACTCACATTATTGTAGCTTGTTATAACTCAGTGGAAATGAATTTAGTAAAATGTAATTCAGAGGCTTGGTCAGACTTGCTGCACAGTCCTACAAATCCAGAATGAAATGGTGGTGATTGAGTTAATCACATAGATTTGCTCAAGTCTGTTAAATAAACCATAAAACTTTAGGTATGTAGCATATAAATATGTGCACTTAAATACTTGTATGTGCATACACATACAAGATTGTATATGTGTGTAAACAAATGCCCTATTTAAGATTTCTCCCAGAATTGTTTTCTAAACTTATCTAGTATTTTAGGGTACAAACAGAATGTGTCTCATTGTTATAATATAAACTTTTATACAATTATGAAACTTATCATTCACCTAATTTTACATAACTGAAACAGTTCTTAATATTTTTCAATTAAATTTTATGTGTTTTATGTACATACAAAAAGAAAATATACAAGGTTCATGAAAGAAAAGTATATCTCCTTTATCCTTTTTAAAAACAAATTAAATAATCTGAGTGACAGGAATGTTTATAGGTTTTCACATGCACAGCTGTATAAACCTATAAATTTGTTTCCCACGGTTATATTGTACAAATAAACAGGGACTTATCATTTTTAAATTCCCAAGAAGGATTTTGATTGTTTTAAAAATTCTTGTACCAATTATAATCTAAGGAGTTCTCTCATTACCAGCATTTTGTAGACAACACTAAAGCAAAAGTATTTGGAACATTGGCTCAAGGTCACACAGATCGTGAGACTTATTTTGACCTTGAAGTCAACTCCCAGGGTGGTGCTTTCAACCAATCAACTCTATTTCACTTCTTTGATTGGAGAATTACAGTATAAAATATGAAAATCAAAGAACAGTGTTCTACATTTGTGTATAAAATTCTGTCTTCACAGAGGTTGCGTCTGGGTGGAGAAGCAAGCAATGAAAATAGATTCATTCCTTTAATAATGCCATTTCAGGCCATGAGAAAAGTGTGTTACAGTGATGTAGCTTCAGGTTAATTTCTAAGAAATTCTAAGGGAGGGATGGCTATACCAGAAATTTAAAAATGAAACAAGATTACCCCTTGTTTTTAAATATCCAAACGAAGAATACAAACTACATAATTCATTTGGCATGCATACAATGTGGGAAAATGGATACTGATAAAAAGTTATGTGTGTGTGTGTGTGTGCATGAGTGTGTGTGTGTGTGTAATATATATATATATATATATATATATATATATATATATATATATATATGTTATGTAAGTTTGTCTCAATATGTTGTTCTTGTTAGGTCCCTATTCTCTTATATATAGAGAATAAAGGTTTTAATTATTATTGATTAAATGAAATATTTGAATCTCATATCAAAAACTCATTGAACAAGTAGCATCAAAAGTTTGAGTTTTAGAGTTCTAAGCACCTGGAACAACATGTACAGTAAATTCAAGGTGAGGGCATAGGTCATTAAGCAAAAAGGTAATGCACAAACAGTAATCAAATTACTGTAAAAATTACTCAAGATGTAGTAAGATGTAAACATAAGCAGAATTCAGATTTAGGCAGAAAACAGAGCCATGAGTGGGAGAAGGCAAATATAGAGGGAAGGATCTGGAAGGGAGAAAGGACATAAACAACTCCCTTAAAGAAATACAAAAGAACACAGGTGAACAGATAGAGGGAAACACAAAAATCCCTTAAAGAATTACAGGAATAAACAACTAAACAGGTGAAGGATCTAAAAATAGAAATATAAAGGAATCACAAAAGGAGACTACTCTGGAGATAGAAAACCTAGGAAAGAGATCAAAAGACACAGATGCAAGCATCAACAACAGAATACAAGAGAGAGAAAAGAGACTCTCAGGTGCAGTAGATACTATAGGAAACATTAAGACAACAGTCAAAGAAAATGCAAAATGCAAAAAGCTCCTAACCCAAAACACCCAGGAAATCTAGGACACAATGAGAAGATAAATATAAATAAATAAAAGATAATAAATAAAGATAAATATAAAGATAAAAGATATAGAAGAGAACAAAGATTCCCAACTTAAAGGACCAGTAAATATCTTCAACAAAATTATAGAAAAATACTTCCCTAACCTAAAGAAAGAGACATCCATGAACATACAAGAAGCCTACAAAACTTCAAATACACTGGACTAGAAAAGAAATTTCTCCAGTCACAAAATAATCAAACACTAAATGCACAAAACAAAGAAAGAATATTAAACATGGTAAGAGAATAAGATCAAGTAATATGTAAGAGCAAGCCTATCAGATTTACACAAGACTTCTTACCAGAGACTATAAAACCTAGAAGTTCCTGGGCAGATGTCACACAGACCATAAGAGAACACAAATGCCAGCCCAGATTACTATACCTAGCAAAATTCTCAGTTAATATAGATGGAGAAACCAAGATATTCCATGACAAAAAAATTTACACAATATCTCTTCACAAATCTGGCCCTATAAAGGATAATAGATGGAAAATTCCAACACAAGGAGGGAAACTACAACCTAGAAATAGCAAGAAAGCAATCATCTTTCAGCAAATTCAAAAGAAGATAGATAACACAATTCCAGCACTAACAACAAACATGTCAGGAAGCAACAATCACTTCTCCTTAATATCTCTTAACATAGATGGACTCAATTCACCAGTAAAAGACATAGACTAATGGACTGGATACATAAACAGGACCCAGCATTTTACTGCATATAGGAAACACATTTCAGTGACAAAGACAGACACTACTTCAGAGTAGAAGGCTGGAAAGAAAATTTCCAAGCAACTAGTACCACGAAACAAGCTGGAGTAGTCATTCTAATATCAAATAAAATTGACTTTCAACCAAAAGTTATCAAAAAATAAAAGGAAGGACATATCATACTTATCAAAGGAAAAATCTACCAAAATGAACTCTCATTTCTGAACATCTATGCTCCAAATGCAAGGGCACACACATTCATAAAACAAACTTTACTAAAGCTCAAATCACACATCGCACCTCAAACAACAATAGTGGGACACCTCATTACCCTACTCTCATTAATGGACAAATCATGGAAACAGAAACTAAACAGAGACACAGTGAAACTTACAGAACTTATGAACCAAATAGATTTAACAGATATCTACAGAACATTTCATCCTAAAGCAAAAGAATATATCTCTTCTCAGCTCCTCATGAAACATGTTCCTAAAGTGACCATACATTGGTCGCAAAAGAGGCCTCAACAGATACAAGAAGATTGAAATAATCCCATGAATTCTATCAGATCACCAAGGACCAAGTCTCGTCTTCAATAATAACAAAACAATGGAACAATAATAAGATAACAAAAGCCCACATACACATGGAAGCCAAACTACGCTCTACTCAATAACTTGGTCAAGAAAGAATTAAAGAAAGAAATTGAAGACTTTTTAGAATTTAATAAAAATGAAGGCACAACATACCCAAACTTTTGGGAGGTAATGAAAGCAGTGCTAAGAGGAAAATACATAGCTCTGGGTACCTACTAAAAAAAACTGGAGAGAGCATACACTAGCAGCTTAACAGCATACCTGAAAGTTCTAGAATAAAAAGGAGCAAATAGACACAAGAGAAATAGATGGAAGGAAATAATCAAACTCAGGACTAAAATCAACCACTTAGAAACAAAAAGAACTATACAGAGAATCAACAAAATCAGGAGCTGGTTCTTTGAGAAAATCAACAGAATAATTAAACTGTTAGCCAGACTAACCAGATGGCACAGCGATAATATAAATTAACAAATTCAGAAATAAAAAGGGAGATATAACAACAGAAACCCAAGAAATCCAAAAAATCATCAGACCCTACTACAAAAACCTATACTCACCAAAACTGGAAAACCTGGATTAAATGAATAATTTTCTAGACAGATACCAAGTACCAAAATTAAATGAGGATCAGTTAAACCATCTAGACATTCTCATAACCTCTAAAGAAATAGAATCAGTCATTAAAAGTCTCCTAATTAAAAACAAAACAAAAACAAACAAACAAAAACAAAAAACAAATGAACAAACAAACAAAAAAACCCCAGGAACAGATTGTTTTAGTGCAGAATTCTATCAGACCTTTAAAGAGGAACTAACAGCAATACTATCCAAACTATTCCACAAAATTAAAACAGAAGGAACACTACACAATTCATTCTATTAAGCCACAATCTAAACCACACAAAGATCCAATAAAGAAAGAGAACTTCAGACCAATCTCCCTCATCAATATTGATGCAACAATACTAAATAAAATTCTCACAAACTGAATCCAAGAACACATCAAAACAATTATCCATCATGACCAAGTAGGCTTCATCTCACGGTTACAGGGATGGCTCAATATACGGAAATCCATCACATAATCCATATATAAACAAACTCAAAGTAAAAGAACACGTCTCATTAGATGCTGAGAAGCTATTTGACAAAAGTTCAAATCCACTTCATGGTAAAAGTCTTGGAAAGATCAAGAATTCAAGGCCCATACCTAAATACAGTAAAAGCAATATACAGCAAACCCATAGCCAACATCAAACTAAATGGGGAGAAACTTGAAGCATTCCCACTAAAATCAGGGACTAGTTAAGGCTGCCCTCTCTCTCCCTACCTATTCAGTATAGTACTTGAAGGAAGTCCTAGCCAGAGCAATTAGACAACAAAATATCAAAGGTATACAAACTGGAAAAGAAAAAGTCAACATATCACTGTTTACAGATGATAAGATAGTATATTTATGTGACCACAAAAATTCCACCAGGGAACTCATAAACCTGATAAACAACTTGAGCAAAATGATTGGATAAAGTTAACTCATTAAATCAGCATCCTTCCTCTACTCAAAGAATATACATGCTGAAAAAGATATTAGAGAAATGACACCCTTCACAATAGTCACAAATAATATAAAATGCATTGATGTGACTCTATTCAAGCAAGTGAAAGATCTATATGATAAGAACTTCATGTCTTTGAAGAAAGAAATTAAAGAAGATCTCAGAAGATGGAAAGATCTCCCATGCTCATGGATTGATAGGATTAATATAGTAAAAATGGCCATCATGCTGAAAGCAATATACAGATTCAATTCAATCCTCATTAAAATCCCAACCCAATTCTTCACAGAGTTAGAAAGAGAAATTCTCACATTCATTTGGAATAACAAAAAACCCAGAATAGTGAAAGCTATTCTCAACAATAAAAGAACTTCTGGGGGAATCACCATCCCTCACCTCAAGCTGTATTACAGAGTGAAGAAGCCAAGCTGAGTGGCTAGCACAGGCATCAGCACTTCCCCAGAAGCCTAGCTATAGCCATCTGTGGCCAAGGAAAAGCTGGGTTCCTCTGAAAGCTGGGCTGGAAATGAAAAAGAGGAGACGGAGAGGTGAGAAAAGCATGAAGCCAAGACAAAGTTTTATGATCAAGTTTCAATGTTTAATATTCAAATATTCAGCTCTTCTAATTTAAAGTGAAAGCCCCACTGAAGCCCTTCTTGTTTCAGCTGGAGAGGGGTCTGGGAACCCATCCTTAATCACTGCCGGAGATGTCTCAAGGCAAGCTCAGCGGGCAGTTTATTCTTCTAAGTTCCTGTAGCAGGTTGTACATGCAGCCAAGGTGGGTAACTCTACTTAGGTCCTATTATTTGGTCTATTGTGGTAAACAATGTCTTTTAGGCTTGCTCAAGGCTGAGATAAGGCACACCTAGCGGTTGGTGCTCGCAGCAACACTACTCCCCCAGCCCCATGCACACAGAAGCTCCCACAATTCCTTCCTACCACCTAACTCCCCCCAGGAAGATGCAGCCACTCGTGCCAATGGCAACAAATCTTCATTCCAATAGCACTCATATCCTGGGAACCATGGCATCAGCCTGACAACAGATAAACAAATGCAGCACAGCCTTCAGTCTCCATGCTGCCTGAAGCTGGCACCCTCTCTGATGGATGGCCAAACACTCCCCAACAAAGGTGGCTTATGGCCTTGGGAAAAGCAAAAATCATACATATTAGAGAGAAAGCATGCCAATTAAGCATTCTCAGGCAGCTGCGACTGGTTTGTAAAAACATTATAGTTTCCCTTCCACTATGTAACCTGCTTGTATATATTCCCCATACTCCTAGACACAGGGCCACAACTTTGCTTTATACAATTTGTGGTCCAAACCAGGGTTTGAAATAAAGGGTTCTTATGTATCCCTACAGTGAATATGGCAATTTTTTGAGATCTCTTGGAGATCCTGAGACCTGGGCATAACAGGACCAATAGTGATTAAAAAAACAGCATTGTATTAGTACAGAGACAAGCAGGTAGATCAATGGAATAGAATTGAAGACCCAGAAATGAATCCACCTACCTATAGTCACTTAATCTTTGACAAAGGAGCTAAAATAATACTCTGGGAAAAGGACAGCATTTTCCTGTGCTGGTTGAATTGGAGGTCATCATGTAGGAAATGCAAATTGATACATTCTTATCTCCTTGTACAAATCTCAAGTCCAAGTGGATCAAGGACCTCCACATAAAACCAGAGACACTGATTCTAATAGAAGAGAAAGTGTGGAAGAATCTCGAACACATGGGAAGAGGGGAAATTTTCCTGAATAGAACATCAATGGCTTATGTTCTAAGATCAAAAATTGACAAATGGGACCTCATAAAATTACAAAAGCTTCTGTAAGACTAAGGATACTATCAATAAGAAAAAAACAGCATTCAACAGACTGGGAAAAGATCTTTACCAATCCTACATCCAGTAGAGGACTATAATATCCAGTATATACGAAGCACTCAAGAAGTTAGAATCCAGAGAACAAAATAACCCTATTAAAAATCCAGTTCAGAGCTAAACAAATAATTCTCAACTGAGGAAACTCGAGTGGCCAAGAAGCACCTAAAGTTCAGCATACTTGTGCATCAGGGAAATGCAAATCAAAACAATCCTGAGATTCTACCTCACCTCAGTCAAAATGGTTAAGATCAAAAACTCAGGTGACCGCAGATGTTGTTGAGGATATGGAGAAAGAGGAACACTCCTCCATTTTTGGTAGGATTGAAAGGTGGTACAATCACTGTGGAAATCAGTCAGTGGTTCCTTAAAAAATTGGAGATATTATTACCTGAGGACCCAGCTATATCACGTCTGGCTTACACCCAAAATATGGTTCAACATATAAAAAGGACTCATGTCCACTATGTTCATAGCAGCCTTATTTATAATAGTCAGAAGCAGAGAGAGCCCAGATGTTCTTCAACAGAGTAATGTATACAGAAAATGTGGTAAATTTAAATAGTGGAGTACTACTCAGCTATTAAAAACAATGACTTCATGGTCAAATGGATGGTACTAGAAAATGTCATCTTGAGTGATGAAACCCAATCACAAGAGAACACACATGGTATGCACTCACTGATATTAGTGATATCAAGTGGATATTAGCTCAAAAGCTCAGTATACCCAAGATACAATTCACAGACCTCATGAGACTCAAGAAGGAAGACTAAAGTGTGGATGTTTTGGTACTTCTTAGAAGTGGGAACAAATCTTTCACGGGAAGAAATGTGGAGACAAAGTGTGGAGCAGAGACTAAAGGAAAATCCATTTTGAGACTGCCCCACCTGGGGATCCATTTCAAATACAGTTACAAAATTCTGACTCTATTGTGGATACTAAGAAATGCAGGAGCCTGATATAGCTGTCTCCTGAGTGGCTCTGCCAGAGCCTAACAAATCCAGACACGGATGCTCGCAGCCAATCTCTGGACTGAGCACAGGGTCCCCTAGGGAGGAGTTAAAGAAAGGACTGAAGGAGCTCAAAGGTTTTAGAACAGTATAGGAAGAACAACAATATCAACCAACCAGAACCCCCAGAGCTCCCAGGGATTAAACCAAAATGAAAGAGCATGCATGAAGGGAACCATGGCTCCAGCTGCATATGTAGCAGAGCATAGCCTTGTTGGGCGTCAATGGGAAGACAAGCCCTTGGTCCTGTGAAGGCTTGTTGCCCCAGTGTTTTGAAATGTCTGTGCAGGAAGTTGGGAGTGGATAGGTATGTCAGGGAACACTCTTATAGAAGCAGGAGAAGGGGGGATATGATATGTGCTTTCCAGTGTGTAGGGGGTACCAGGAAAGGGGATAATTTTGAAATGTAAATAAAGAAAATATCAAATAAAAAAATAGAAAAATGAAGGCCATTTTAGTTTCACAATTTCTACACCCCATTAGAATGGAATTTCTAGCCAGGTCCATTGGGCAGTTGAAATAAAAGCTCTCAATAAAGAAAAATTAAAATTACTCATATTTACATGTAATTGTTCATATCATCCAAAGTATTTTCTTATGCATATGTTCACTGCAAGTAAGTGAATACAGTATGGCTATCAGAAAGTGTGTAAATATATGAAATTAGTTATATTACATAATACAAAATGAAATATATGAATATGAAAATTATAATTCTACTCAACCAGAGCAACAAAAGTTAAGATACAATTCAAAATTGACTTAATAAAAAAGAATTGCATAAATGTACATCACAAAGAATAAATATTAATAAAAATATTAAACAAAAACTTAGAAACAATCTGTTCACTAATTGTGCAATAAGTATGCTTAAAATAGTAAAATATTTATCTTAATTATATCCTCAAATATAAAGATCTCTTTAAAACATCTACAATTTTTGGTAGAAGTTTAAAACGTGTCCTAAAATTTATATTAGAATGTAATGGATACAAAAAAAATAAAAAGTTTTTTTTTTTTTTTGGTTTTTTGAGACAGGGTTTCTCTGTATAGCCCTGGCTGTCCTGGAACTCACTCTGTAGACCAGGCTGGCCTTGAACTCAGAAATCCACCTGCCTCTGCCTCCCAAGTCCTGGGATTAAAGGCGTGTGCCACCACTGCCTGGCTAAACAGTATTTTTCAAAGGACAAATTTTGTAAACTTTTATATCTTGATTTCCAAATTTACTACTGACGTACCAAGCCTTTGCAAAATTGTCATGAAAATGACAATGTATAAATAAAGGTAGAAGTCCAGAAAGTTCAACAACATACAGTCAATTGACATATCAAGAATAATATTTCAACAGGTTAAAAGGTATAGGAACAGTGTTTTAAACAAGTGCCATGATGAAATTAAACATGAACACACAAAAGAATGAATTTTGTGTGTCTCCAAAATTGTAAGATACTTAAAGTAGAGTCTCAGTATCATTAGCACATGGAGAGATGTTCATCATCAGCAAGACAGGAAAAGAGGCTCAACCTCATTTGTTATCAGAACTGAAAACCAACACTGGCTAAAATACATTTCAAATTATATTTGAAATGTCACAAATATAAACATTGTTAGAATGTAAAAGAATACGAAAATTATTTGGAAAAATGGGGGGGGATAGGGAATTTCTCCTATTTTCCTCATGAAAACATATCACTATAATGTCAATTTAAAGATTACACCAAAAGCTATACTTAGAGTTACTACGTGATTGAATTACACAGTTAAATAGTTCTGTTGTGCCAGTGAAGTGTTAATTCCAAAAAGACTACCAAGGAACTGATACAGATGTAATTGCATTTGAGTCTCTTTATTTAAGCTCTAGCTTGGGCCACATCACTGTCTTTGATCAGGAGAATGGGAGGGGGTCCAGAGCCCAGTTTCAGGCAAGCATTTATAGAGGCAAGAAGCAGAGTATCTAGCCTGGTAAAATCTGATTGGGGAAAATGATGGCTTTTAGCATAATTAGCTGGTGTTGGGAGCCAAACCATAAATTTAACTTTTTCTCTCTTCCTGATTGGTGGTTGTTAAGTAGTGAAGTGTCAGGGGCATTCTTTTAACCTGGAGGTATAGATTTGTTGGGGAATACCTGGAAACTGGTACTAGATGCAGGTCTTGTTGGCGGTAACCTGGAAATTAGTGTTGGTGCCAGTTTGTTAGTTAATTCACATCCTACCTTAGGTCAGGTTCAATGGGGTTTGAACACAAAAAATTTGGTCTTTCAGTTCAATATACATAAATGTCACAGTGGCTTTACGTATATTTGCCAAAATATAGAAACAGCTAAATGCTAATATTGCTGACTAGATATAACTAATGAGTGTATTCCTACAGTGCGATATGATTTATGTATTAAAAAGAAGTCATGTACTGATCCATGGTATAACACAGAAGAACCCTGAAGCCATTGTTTTAGGGGAAAGTAGTCACTAATAAAAGGGCACAAATGTAATTGCAGTTATACTAAATGTCAGTACAAGTAATTCTGTAGAGACAGAAAGAAAATTATTGGATGCCTGGCGCTGGAAGGAGTTATAATGGGAAGTTATAACTGCTAATGCCCCTGAGTTCTTTTTAAGGTACTGTCTAAAACTATTGTGGAGTTAGTCCTGATGACTGCACAGCCTTGTGAAAACATTTATAAAATTTTCTTTGTGCAGCTAGAAGGCTGTTCCAACACCCAAGTCTATATCAAAAAATGTAAAAGATGATGTCGGCATTTGGCATAATCAGGTTTGTTAATCATTGTATTTCCTAATTACTACTAACTCTGTATAATATGGTCCAGGGACTAGAGCATCTTCATGCTCTGCCACTCACATTTATGGTGAATAGTTCTATTTTCTATATTTCCTTCAGTGACTTCTGAAAAAATAAAATAATAAAACAGTTGTGAAATCATGGATATTATAAACCAGCTGATGGCTTTAAGATTTCATAATACTATGTGGTATATTGCTTTGCCTAGCACCTAAGTAGCAACTAAAATCAGTTGCAACTGTTTATTATTTTATAGCTCAGAATAATTATGCAAATAGATATAATATTCTCAGCCTATTGTCAAAAGTAGAGATGGGAATTCTAAATAAGTAGAAAATTGAAAAATGACGGCATTATAGAATAAAACCTGTTCAGATTCACAGTCTGATATAATAGCTCAAGATGACTCATTGAAGTCAGCACATTGAAGTATGCCTTTATAAACACACTTAATTGCACCCTGTTGATAGTACGATTGTTGAATTAAAAATCAAATAATCTTTAAAGCAGCACATACTCTGACATCACACACTGTTAAAAATGAAACAACAACAAAAAGAAAACCAACAACAATAGAAAAGCAAAACCCAAGGAATGAATACAGAGAAATAAAGTGAAAGTTGTCATTGACAACCTGGGCACTTATGGAGCTAGTTATTCCCAAAGTACCCTCATTTTTTGATACATTATACTTGACAAAATTGTCAAATTTACTTCCATGAATGTTGAAACCATTCTCTATAATGTTTCTCTAAATCAAATATATCATACTTAAATGTAGTACTAAGATATTATCGGTTGTAGCCCATCATTTGAACTTACTTTTCAGTGGTCTTAGTGATATTCTGTGGTGAAAAGAAAAATCTCCTCAAACCTTGCTGTAACATACATAATAATCTTTTATAAATAATTTCTGAATTTATAATCCTCTTTTTTATAATATCCCTGCTAGCCAACAAGAATTGAGACTTTAAGTAATGCTTTATGTAAAAGTATTATGCAAAATGTTAAATATCTTTTAAATAGTGCTGAAGGTTTAATAAATAACCACCCACTCAGAAAGTAATGAAATTAATGCATTCTACTCTGGAGAACAACAGTCACAAGCAATCATGTGCAACCTAAGATAACATTGTATTTTATTATTTTTTCTGTTGTTTATCAAAGAATAACTCCTTTTGGAAGGCCAAATTTGACTTCATTGAAGAAAACCTCACCCCTTTTCTAGAAAATGGTAGTGTGCTTTGAGTGATAACAGTTCCTTATGTGTCTAAACATTTGCTTAATTGCTGGTGATGACACTTTGAATACCTGTGGAATATTTGGATCGTGGAGGCGCAGAGTACTAAGTGGATCACTGAAGTCAAACCTTAAAGGTTTATCTATATTCAGGTCCCACTTTTTTGTCCGTTCTCTGCCTCATGGAAGTTGTGTTAATGAGAATAGCCATCACCTGATTCCTTTGCAACATCCATCTCTATCATGATGAATGTTATAGCCTTTCAATCTATAAGCCACAACAGTCCCTCCCTCCCTTAAGTGGTTTCTTATTCAATATTCAGATATGTTTTCATGGCAAAAAAAAGTCACTAATATAGAAGATAAACTATTAACATGTAGAATTGTAGATATTGTGCATAAAGCTATTTTCATTCAGTTAGAACAGGTAGCAAAAAAAAAGTGTTTCTGGACACTAATGAATCATTAGAAAAATAATGACTCCTCAAATTTACAAGAAAAAATAATTTTGCTTCATATCAAATTGGGGAAAACAGTATTATTTTTGAAAATGTATGTAATATGAAAATACAAGAGAAACTTTTTGAGAGAAGGAAAGAGATTAGCAGAAGTTAAAGGAATGGAAAATAAATGTGCGTAAAATTCAATGATATAAACATGAAAAATGTTATTTATATACTACCCAAGATAGATTGAAATATAAGTTTTCATTGTATGTTAAATAAATGCTAAATTTATACCTAGGAGTTAAATACTTTTTGGTAATATATTTTGGGATCAGATTCTTGCTTATTTTACATATGCACTTCCCAATCAACTTGAAGAAAGTTTGTTTTTCTTCTGGTCATTAAAAACCTAAACTCCTCTTCTTTGAACATTCTTTGTATTCTGTTGGGGCTTGAATAATAGTGTCCGTCCACCCCATATATTTGAATGCTTAGTCACCAGAGAGGAGAACCATTTGAAAGATTTCAAGGAATGTGAGGTATGATCTTGCTGGAGTAGTGTCTCTTTTTTTTTTAAAAAAGTGTTCCCTAGGGTGGGGTGGGAGATTTTGAAAACTCAAACCCGGGCCACCCCCTGTTCTTTCTCTCTCTCTCTCTCTCTCTCTCTCTCTCTCTCTCTCTCTCTCGACCAAGATGTAGCTCACCCATGCTCTGATGTCACTGCCATGGTGACAATGGACTAAGCCTTTGAAACTGTAACCAGGCCCCCAACTGAATGCTTTTCTTTTTTCATCAAATTTTCCTTGGTCATGGTGCATATTTACAGCAATAGACCAGTAATTAAGACAGACTCAATGTTTCATTTACTTGGAAGACTCTTTGCTGATCCTTCCAAACACATGATCTCTTCTTCTTTGTTCTCTGTTCAGTTTTGAGATTGTAATTTAGTCACAACATTTTCTTTCACTTCGCTCTCTCTGTCTTCATAGTCTTTATAACAGTTCACAATATTATTAATTATTTGTTTACTTTTGTCAGTTCTCAGCCAGTAGTTTAATGAAGATTCATTATTATGATTATATATATATATATATGAAAATATGTATACACATATTTGCAAGTATTCCTAACAATTAAGAATGCCTACTGCTTTTGCAAAAGACGCAAGTTTCATCCACACCAATTTCTTCAGATAACTCACAACTATTTACAACTTCAACTTCTGAAACCCTCTTCTGCTCACTAGGGTCTCTGTAGTCACATGCACATAAGCACATACAGACACATGTTCACAATATAAAAACAAAAGTAAATATTTAAAGCATAATGCAATGTTTAAGGTTTATACAAATGCTGATGTTCATATTCAACCTGATTAACATATTTAATGTTTGAACTATTTTAAAATTTTTTTCTAATTTTTCTCTATGTAAAATATCATGAGACAAGCTCAACTCAGCAAACAGTCTTTAACCAGTTACTACAGTGGCATATATAAATATAAATATGTCAAGAAAATGTCAAGTTATTTATTCAACACAGTAAAAAAAACAGAACAACAAAATATCTCTGGGTGGGTCTTTTAAATTTTTATTTTCTAAGAAGACCAATAAATTGTCAGTGGAAACATAATATATTTTAGAATTAATGTCTAGGTCTAAAAAATCACCCCAAATATGTCTTCCCATACATTTTTATTAAGGTCACAGTTACCTCTGTGGTAGAGAATCAGAAAATAGATATATGTATACAAAAATTATTTTCTGTTGGAAGAAGTTTCACATTTTTTCTTGTTAATTTATATATTTATTTCCTTTACATTCTGATCACAGGACCATCCTTATCTCAGTCTTTTTTCCTTCCTCTCCTCCTTTGTCCCACTCCCAGCTTGTTTCTGCTGATAGTAAAATAAGGAAAATTTTCTCAGAAGCAGGCTTGGGTTTGGAGCACAGATTCTCATAGCTATTCAATATCACCACCAGGCCTGGTTGCCTATGCAGGTTCATCTGCAAATAAAAACAGACCGTTTTTATTCTCAGGATCTTCAAATTTAGTAAGAAGAATGATATCTGAAAAGCATATTACAGAAATTGATTCTTAGCCTGGAAATTGTTGCTTTACTCATTAATTCATGAGAAATATGCAATTATACTAAATTTAAAGATAAAGATCTAAACATATGGACAAAAGTATCCACAAACAGTGAGCAATATTTAGAGGATTATAAAAATATGTATGCTTTAAATTTAGTCCACATTTACTGTCAAAGAGAACTAAAAAATAAACCCCGTTTTCCTAAATTCAATTCTCATGTTGACCTCTTCTTCCCTGAATTTTAATTCTAGTCTAGCATGTTTTGGTTTTTAATTGGAAAATCTCATTTGTATTTTCTATATCCCATTTTCTTAAATTACACAAATAGCATTTTACCTGCTACTGCTGGACCTACCAAAATTCCTGCCTCTGCTTATATCATAGTGATCAATACTACCATTGGGCAAAAAAAACTATAATCTTGTAGGAAATAAGTTAGCTGATTGAATATAAATCATGTCTGTATGTGGTTGGTTTGGCATACAACTTATAGTAGTCAGTTCTCTCCTTCTGAAGGTTTTCGGGATATTGAACTGATGTATTCAGTCTTGGTAGAAAGTATCCTTTTGCAGCATGCCACTTATACAGCCATGTATTCTCTAATTTATTAAAAGCACAGGTATTTCTAGTGTTCATTTGTATCTCAGTTCTAATCTACCATCAGCAGTCATGAGGGGTAATACACAGTTTAGGGTGATTAGGTTTATCCATACTGCAGAAGAAATGACACTACATACTTTTTTTTTTTACTATTAACAGCTTTTATAATTGGTACAATTTGTGCTACATGTTGTTTCACTTGGGCAAATAACATCAGTTCAGATGTGAAGACTAGTTAAGATACTATTGATACAAATCAACTGCCTTTCAATAACCAGGATCCTGGGATCCAAGAATTTCAAAAATATATCGTTATGAATAAATAAAATAAAACAATAATTTAGTACACATTGTTAGTATGCATTTTTTATGAGTGACTAGAAGTCATAAAATATGTTAAAAAGCTAAAGTAACTTGTAATTTTCTGGTAGAGTAAAATAGTTTAGAAAAAATGTTTAGATAAGGACCACTCTGATGTAGATTGTTTATAAGTTGATTTATTTAAATTAAAGCCTCCATAAATATACTTATAAGCAGGCTATTAATTTGTTGATTTAGTCAGCAAATAATGAGTGAGTTTATATTTTATTCTGAACACCAAGGAGTAAAGGCAAATATAACAAGATGTCTGTACTTCAAATGTTCATAGCACAACGTGATGACAGACAAGTGGACATTAGAGATACTGTACTGTGCAACAACCAAGTCATAAGTGGAATATAGGAGAGACTGCAATATAAGCAGAGTCTGTCACTGTTTGGAAGAAAGGAGAACAGGATATAAGAACTTAGTATTGAGGAATTTAGCACATGCAGTAAATAATTTAATAAAATGAGCACCAAAGCATTCCAGTACTTATGACAATTCTGATTGGAAAATTTAAAATATATGGAATGCATTAATAGAATATAGACTCTTTGAGGGCATTAGATTCTCAAGTTTGAGGTACAGAAGTTCAGAGTGATAGTGAAACATGGGAAATTAAACCACAGTGTTTCTATAGTTAATTCATTTAATTCATTCTTTAATCACCCCAGCACTTTAATAGTGAGTGTTACACCACTGTACATGACACCACAACATTGATATTCACAGATATCACAGCTGGAAGACTCACACAGACAGCACTGCTAGCTGGAAAGTAACACTAGAAAAACAAAACAATTCATAAACACTGGTAGACTGGAGAAGTGGAAGAGAACACTGAGATTTAGAATAGGAACAACAATTTATATGCTTTATTCATAAATCAAATTCTGAACAATTTAGAGAAGAAAAATAAAACACAAAGTTGTCAAATTTTACCAATTTATAAAACAGGAGAATGTAGATAATGCATCTCAACGCATCATGTAAGTGTGTGTTACCCTGCAGAAAGGTATCACACAATAATTGTTTTTCTACTACAAGGAAATATTGCTTGTTTGCCTGTTGTAGTTTCGGTCACACAATTCCCTAGAGACTTAATAGAATTAACAGTCAGGACACCTAGAAATCCATAATTTCATATAAGAAGCATACAACATGTTGTCGTAAGCTTCACTTCATATTTGAGCAAAAGCATTCACACACCAAAAATCCAATCTTCAGTCAATAATTCATGACCTTTGACAAACTGTGTTCTAGCTGTAGTCTCCTTTTCACAAAACACAATGACAATAATTCAACAAGGTAGAATCAAATAAAGTTCTCAACAATTCTATCTTGAATTCTTTACTAAAAACAGTTTCTTGAAATCTTGAATAATATGCGTCTGTACTAAGTCCTTATGTCCAGATATCAACAGCTTCGTTCAGCACACAGCACTGTACCTTGTTCTAAGCCCTTTTATCTTGCCTCAGTGGAATTCTATGAAAACCAATCCACAAATACAAATGCATCCTTTATTAGGGCTGCTGGAGCTTAGGTCTTTGTTTCATAGCCAATATCTAAGATAAACAGACTAACCAAAAGCAAACAAATAAACAAAAACAGAAACAAAACTCTCTAGGACACATCCAACAGAGACTGGAGGAGCAGGTTTCAACCATGCAACATGTTTAAAATGCAGAATTCAGAAGCAACTAAGATTCACAAGTACCATCTGTGGTATTTGGTGTAACTGGGCTACGCAGAATATGGCTTTAAACCTATCTACAACCATTCTAGAAAGTATTTTAAGAGAGAAAAAAAACACATGTGCCTGAGTATGCCATTGTAGTGAAAAATAGTGACCCAGGAAACTAATTATACACAGAAGGTAAACAAAAAGATGTTTCAACTGTATGGGGCATTAAAAGGAGCTTGAAGATCTATGTGTGAAGGAAGAAACTGAATACTCCTGAACAATAAAGTCTTAGGGAGAAATAATACTGGGAATTTCAATCTGTCTGAAAGGTTCTTCAGAGAAGTAAATATGACAGGATACATATATAATAGATTTATGCAATTGACTTATATGATAAAGTGGACAAAGCCCAACAATGGTTATCTTGCACCAGAGATGTATAAACATTTGGTTGTTCAGTAAGTAAGACTGAGGTTCTCAGAAATTTTCCATTTGGGTCTAAAGTCTGGAGGATTCCTGGGAAGCCACTGGACTTCAGTGTTGAACACTATTAAAATCCCCAGAGCACCAGTGTTGAAGATTCACTCAATTGCATGAGATAGGTTAATGTGATACGTCAAAAAGGTAGGTGCAGTTGGTTGTGTGGGAGGTGAGCTAGAATTTGATCAAGGATGAGACATGAATTTCTAGTGACCTTACATTATGTACCTATAAAGGGTGGATCTTATAGAGGTTTGGTCAAGGACTGGACCATATACACATGAAAGATGATTGTTTAATAGTACACTTTTCCATGGAAAATTTTACAAAGAACTGACCCTAATTCTAATCTGAATAAAGGAACCAGATAGGTGATGAGGCTGCCATCAAGAATGAAAGTTGAGCATGCAAAAAGCAAAATGCCTCCCTTTTCCCACAATCTGTTATCTAAATAACTACTAAAAGACGCTTTCTTTAGGATGGGGTTTCTCACATTAATTAATTTAATCAAGACAAGCCACAGAGTGCCAACTAGATGTAAATAATCTGTTCCAAGACTCTCCTCTTTGGTGATTCCATATTGAATCGAGTTGACAATTAACTCACTCCTCAATTGAATGAGGTAGGTTAATGTGATAAGTCAAAAAGGTAAGTGCAGTTGGATGTGTGAGAGGTAAGCTAGAATTTGATCAAGGATGAGACATGAATTTCTAGTGACCTGACATTATATGCCTGTAAAGGGTAGATTGTATCGAAGTTTGGTCAATGACTGGAGTGTATACACAAGAAAGAGGATTGCTTTAATAGTATACTTTTCCATTGGAAATTTTACAAAGAAATGGCCCTATAAGCTTAGCTTCTGCCACTAAGAGCAATACCAAGCTATCAAAACCACTACAAAGGATATTTTGCTCACATATCAAAAGTTTATCTTTCAGTCAGAGATAAAAGTTCACTGATAAAGCACATACACGCCTCATATGCATACAACCCTAGCTTCAATCTCCAGTACTTCAAACATAAAATAATAGAAAATCAAATATTATAAAATATAGCTTGTGTCTGGGAAGATGGTTCCACAGGTACAGGTACAAGTTTAACACATTTGGTAACCTAAATTCAATTCCCAGAAACCACAATGAAGGTAGAGTAAGATAACTAAACCTACAAAGTTTTCTTCTGACTCCTACACATGTAATGTAGTATGATGTATTAGTCTATGCCATGTTTGATCTCTCTCTCTCTCTCTCTCTCACACACACACACACACACACACATATATACACACACACAACAATAAGTATATATTTAAAGAAAGCGTATTCTTCTGAACTTGATATTTTTCTCCCTCATATTTTTATGCATCAGTATTACTTGAACAACTACTCAAGAAAAGTGACATTCATTTCTTTTATTGTTTTCTCCTTCACCTTCTATTGTCTCCCTACCCACTCACAAAATTTCTTGGTAGATGTATATGTATGTGTATATGTGTATATATGTATATGCATATGTATATTTGGATATATGTGCATGAGAAAAAAACCACAGAATCTCTCTCCCCATGGGTAGTTATTTTTCCCCATCCTGGTTAGGCTCGCCTTTTCATCACATAGTTCTCTTTTCCACTTTTATGTTCCATTATAAAGACTTCAGGGTAGCAAAGATTTATAACTGAATGCAAAGATGATTCCTTTCAAACACATTAATCTCAATGTGTTTATGGTTCAGCCTCTAATATTTTCTAACACCATTGATGACAAAGACAATTAAAAAAAAACACTGTCACACTGTCACTGTTTCCTGCTTGCCTATAGAGCTTTATCTAGATCAGACATCTAGATTCATGACTAAATTACTAGTCAGAGTAAAAAACGTAACTTCTTATGTTACTTTTGAATCTCATCACTATCTTAAAACATTTTCTTAACCTTTATCCTCAGCAGTGTTGCAGCTTTGGGATATCAAGTCGCATTAGGACTAGGTGCATCTTCTATTATTGTGGGTAAGCAAGGCAGCCCAGTTAGGGGAAAGGGATCAAAAGGCAGGCAACATAGTAAGAGACGGTGTCTGCTCCTGCTGTTTGGAATCCCTTATGAAAAACAAGTTGCACAGCTGTTATATAGGTACAGATGTAGAGATTCACAGCAAATCTTTAGGTAGAGCTTGAGGAATCCTGTGGAAGAACAGTAGTCTTTGGCAGTTCAATCTCTGTGATCCCATATGGGACCAGGTTGGTTGAATCTCTTGGGGGTTTTGTGGTGTCCTTGAACTCTGTAGTTTCTTCAATCTTTCCTACTATTCTTCCACAGAATTCCCCAATGTCTGACTAGTGATCGGCTATGGATCTCTACCTCTATTTCTATCAGTTCCTAGGTAAAGTCTCTCAGATGTCAGTTATGTTTGGCTTCAATCTGAAGAGTATCATTAATAGTGCCAGTGGTGGATTTTTCTCTGATGGCCTGGGTCTCAAGGTAAAAGAGTCATTAATTTCCCATTCTAAGAATTTCTGCTCTATCTTTACCCCCGCATATCTAAGGTTTTTTTTTTCCTGCATTGTTGTCCCAGTCTCTCCATTGGGAATCCCTTATGGTTACAGGAAATGGCTATTTCAGGTTTCATATCCCCTATTACTAGGAGTCTTAGAGTTACTCTCATAGATTCCTGAAAGTTTCTATTGTTCTAGGTTTCTAGCTCATCCCAGATGCCTTTCTATTGATTTCAGTTCTCTCTCTCTCCTACTTTCTCCCACCTTGATCCCCTCCTGCTCCCCTTCACAATCTCTTCCTCTTCCAATTATCCCTACTCCATTTACCTATGATATGGATTCTATTTCCTGTCTCAGTGAGATCCAAGCATCCTTCGTCGGGCCCTTCTTGTTATTCAACTTTTGGGTCTGTGGAATATAGCATGGTTATCCTTTATTAACAGCTAATATCCACTTATAAATGAGTACATACTATTTTTCTTTCTGAATCTACATTACCTCACTCAGGACAATATTGTCTAGCTCTATCAATTTGTACTCAGATTTTGTGATGTTCTTGTTCTTAATAGCTTAATAATATTCCATTGTGTAAATGTACCACAATTATATTCTTCGTTTATGCTTAAGTTGACTGGCATCTAGGTGGCGTCCAGTTTCTAGCAATTATGATTATGCCATGTGAGCAGAGATGCTGATAATCTTGGGGAATTGGATGGAATAACATGAGTACAAGCATTCTGTTTTCCAAGGCTAAGATGCTGGTGATGCTCTATTTGGATAAGGAAGAACTTCCGGTGCTGGGCTATTTGATTGACTCCGGTGAACACTTAGTTGGGGGTTACCTGGTTACATGCTCCAAGGCAGGCACAGAAACATGGAAGGAGTTAGTCCCATTCTTACTGAAACCACAATGAGAGTTTCGTCTCAAGTTTTGAGATTGCCAAGGTTTACACATGATCCATCTCACTGCTAAGTGTCAGTTACCCTGGTGACATGATTCATGTGCCCTATAAGTATCGGGCTGTAGAGACCTTGGGTTGACACGGGCCTGGAACCCCAAGACTACAGGTGTTTGGCCACACCCCCAGAACACAGGGCCCTGACTCGCAGTCTCATCTCCATTTAACCTGTATGGTCAGTCACATAAGAATCAGGTAGAGGGTGTGACTAACAGACCTCTGCCTCAATATTGATGAGTTATCTAAAGGCTATGGGACATAGCTAATTAAGTTATCCCCTCCCTAGTCCCTCTTCTTTCCCACTCCCCATATAAGAGAGCTCCTCTTGGCATTTGGTGGGGCGTGCATTCACATCCAGATCCAACTACCATCATGGACAGTAAAACTTTCATCTCTTGGACTCCACGTGTCTTCTGGGCCTGGGACTTTCTCGTGTATATGGAAACCTGCCCACAGGAAAAGCCTCTGGAACAGGCCACCTCCACCACAGAAAAGCCTCCGGGATCCTGCTGCCCAGGTCAGCGGGCCGCCTGGGCCACTGTGCCCCCACAGGCCACCGCTGCCACTGAGATGGTCCGTGGGCAGGCTTGAGTCACCAACCCCCCTCCCTGTGCACATGTTTTTTCCCACATATAAGTATTGTTATTTCAAGGTCTACAAAAATTATGTTGGAATTTAGATGGGAACTACATTCAATCTGTAGATTGTTTTTGGTAAGATCACATTTTTCACTGTGCTATTCCTAGTGATCCATGAGCATGGGAGATGTCTCCAACTTCTGATGTCTTCTTCTATTGCTGTTTTTAAAAACTAGAAGTTTGAAGCCCAGCAACTATGAGGTCTACCATGCCCCTTTGTGCTCCATATTCCAGGCCATACCACTAACCTTAACCCCAGATGTCTATAGCCATCAGGGACTATTCAGTGAGATCCCTTCCCCAATTCCCTGTCTGACAGCCCCACAGGGAAAAACCCAGCAATGATGAGATCCACCCTGCTCCCTCTACACTCCATTTCCTGGACACAGCTCCACCTGAATCTCTGGAGGCCTGATAATGCCTAGAACAAACCTACAACAAGCCTACAACCATCAGGTACTATAAGTCTGCCTGCATCCCCAGAGACTTACTCTGATTAGACCCTAGCAGTATAGCCAAAACTATGGACAAACATATGGCTACATGCAAGCAGAAGAACACAATCAACAAAATCCAGAGAAATATAGCACCATTATAACCAAGCTATCATACAACAACCAGCCCTGAACATCCTAACACATCAGAATTACAAGAAAATGAACTTAAATCTAATGATATATAGATTATAGAGACCTTTGAGGATGAAATGAATTACTCTCTTAAAGACATATAAGAAAATACAATCAAACAGGTAGAGGCTCTTAAAAAAGAAATGGATAAATATAAAGAAATAAAGAAAATTACAATCAAAAAGTTTTAAAAAAGGAACAATTGTTCACAATCTGAAAATGTATATAGAAGCAATAAAGAAAACACACACTGAGGCAATCTTGAGATAGAAAGCTTAGAAAAGAGAACAGGAAAAACACACACAAACAGCACAAATGGAATGTAAGAAATGGAAGATAAATTTTCAGGCATAGAAGATATGATAGAAGAAATTAGTACATCAGCCAAAGAAAATACTGAAGCTAAAAGCAAAGATAAAGACTACCTCAGAGTAAAAAGCTGGAAAAATAAAATTGACTTTCAAAGAGCAATGGGAACTTCCCTACATTACTCATGGAAATGCAAACTTGAACAACCACTTTGGAAATCAATTTTGCAGTTTCCGAGAAACCTTGGAATAGTTTTATCTCAAAACCTAGTTATACCACCACTGAGCATATACCCAAAAAATGTTCTACCATCTCACAAGGACCCTTGTTCCAAAATGTTCATAACAGCTTTATTCATCATAGCCACAATGTGAAAGCAACCCAGATGTTATCTTTAATTAAAGAATGGATAAAAATGTGGTTCATTTCCACAAGGAAATACAACTCAGCTATTAAAAACAAAGATATTTTGAATTTTGCAGGCAAATGGGTGAAACTAGAAAATATCATTCTATTTATTTCATGTGTTTTCTTGGGTGTAGTTTACCTCCGTGTCTCAGACATTTCCTTCTAGTACCTTTTGTAGGGCTAAATTTGTGGATATATGTCATTAAAATTTGGTTTTGTCATGGAGCATCTTGTTTTCTCTGTATGTGATGATGGAAATTTTTGCTGTGTATTGTTGTTTGGGCTGACAATTTTAGTTTATTAAAGACTACATGACATCTACCCAGGCAGTTTTGGCTTTTAGAGACTCTGTTGAGCGGTCAGGTGTAATCTCATGGGTCTGCTGTTACTTGTTACTTAGCATTTATTCCTTGAAGCTTTGAATAGTCTCTCTTTGTACTGTGTATTTAGTGTTTTGATTATGATGAGAAAAGAATGGGGTTTTCTTTCCTGGATCAATGTAATTGTTGGTTTGTAAGGGTTTTTTTTTTGTTTGTTTGTTTGTTTTGTTTTGTTTTTGTTTTGTTTTGTTTATAGGCACCTCTGTCTTTATGTTGAAAATTTCTTGTTGAATTTTTGTTGTTGTTGCTGTTGTTGAAAATAATTTCTGTGCCTTTGTGTGAGGAATCTTCTTCTTTCATTTCTGTTATTGGTTTGGTCTTTCCATAGTGCCCCATATGTCCTGAACATTTTGTGTCAGATACTCTTTAGATTTAATATTTTTTTACCAATATATTGAATTTTTCTATTGCATCTTCTATGCCTGAGATTCTCTCTCCCTCTCTCGTAAGGTTTTGGTGATGTTTGCATCTATAGTTCTTGTTCTCTTCCCTAGATTTCCATCTCCAGTATCCCCTCTTCATTGTTTTCTTCATTGTTTCGATTTGCAAGCCTTTAACAGTTTTATTTTCATCATCTGTTTGATTGTATTTTCATGTATTTTTAAGGGATTTATTATTTTCCTCGTTAAATGCCACTATCATCTTCATCAAATTGGATTTGAGGTTATTTTCTAGTACTTTAAGTATGTTAAGATATCCAGGTTTTGCTTTAGTAGGATAAGTGGGCTCTGCTAGTACCGTATTGCTATGCTGTGTTGACTGTATTTTTATACTTGGCTTTAGGCATCCAGATTTTGCAGTTATTATAGGTTTAGATGCTTATTTTTGCATTTGTCTCTGTTGGATGGATGTTTTGGGGATTTTTTTCTCTCTTATTTTCTGTTACCTCTCTATTTACTGCCTGAGTAGACTGGTTGTGGTGACTGGCTAGTCTTCAGGTCTAGTAGGCTGTCTTCCTAGGAGTTTTTGTGCCTTGTGAGGTCTCTGAGATGTGGGTGCTAACGTTGGCTCTGGGGTTTCTAGTAGCAACCTAGTTGCCTAGGTTCTCTGGTGTCAACAGGCCTCCAGGACAGCAGTTGGTTTGCAGGCTAGAAAATGGAGTCAGGGTGTGGAGTTTTAAAGACTATGGGTGTGTTTTAGGGGAATATGGAATACAAGGTCATGGGTTAGGTTCTTATCCGGTTGTCTCTGGTGCTGGCAGGCCCCTGAGAATGCAGGCAGTTATGGCTCAGGAACTGGAGTGCAGGTTATGTGGTACAATTTACTAGTGTTAAATGTAATTTCAGGCCAGTTTGTTGACAAGGGATTAGCACCCATTGTCCCTGGTGTCAGGACACCTTGGGAAAACAGGCAAAGTTATGTGGTGGGAAAAGGTGGCAGGGTATGGGGTGCAGTTTCCAACTACATGTTCTGCTTTCAGGGGCTTTTCCAGGAAGAATGGGGTGGGGTTAAACTGGTATTACTGGTGCAGGCTTCTAGGAAAGCAGGCAGAAAATGGAGCAAGGGTTATGGGGTGCAGTTTACCATCATTGGGTGTGTTTTCAGAGGAGTTAGTTGGCAAGACAGCACTAGATTTTTTATTTGATAACTCATGGTGTCTAGAAAAGGCACTGTAGGCCATTGTATGGTAAGGTAATTTAAACTCATTATATATATATATATATATATATATATATATATATATATATATATATATGCATGTGTATACTATTGGAAGTTTATAGAATAGTAGTTTTCTATGTGGGTTTTCAAAGTCATTAGTGTTAGTTATACCTCTCTATAATCTCTCTTCTACCCCTTTTCTCATCACTCACCTTATGTTTATATGTTGTACTGCCCTTTATAATCACATTAAGGAATGCAAGTTGCAAGATTTCTCAAAATCTCAGTACACACTATAAATTTGTGATAAGTTGCAAAGCTTTATGATTATATTTCTCTTTAAATATGACTCCTATATTGACTTGTCACCTATGTACCCTTTTTATACACTGTTATACCTCTGTACCTTACAGACAAGACCTCCTTCTTCTCTGAGTGCTGTGTACCTCCTCCTTCTCTCACCTTGCTCTTCTTTTCTTTGCTATGGGTAAAGTCTTTGTTTTTTGTATTCATTCTCTTCCTTCTGTTTCCCCATGTTGCTGAAGCCAACAGAATTTGTGTGCAGAAATAATTCGAGGAAGTTAGCAGCTGTTCTTTAAATATGAAGCTCTGTCCTCCATTCGAGAGTTTCTAAGATAGGGGTCCACAAAATGCATTTTTCTCAGATCTATGACATTGGTTGCTTTTTGAATCTTTTTTTGTTCTCTTCATCTCTGGTGTACATAGTAGTCAGAGCCTTGAATTCTGGCCTTGTAATTTCTAGAAGAAAGTGTTTCCTGTTAAAGCTAGCAAGAAATTCTTTTCATGTGAAAAAAACACATAAACTCATTTCCACATGAATGTTTATTATTCCTTTTACAATAAGCACTTTTCCTCTTCAGTTTCAGGCAAACAGATTATATAACTATAATAAATATGCTGAAGAAAACCACATATTTAAGTATCAATTACATACATAGAAAAAAATCTTATTAGCCCTTTCATGCCATATATTATCCATATATATATGCAAATATAATCCATCAAGGTAAGTCAGAGATGAGACACTGCAACACAAATAATTCATTATTCTTTTGGTAGTTTATAACAGGCTTTAAATTTCTTGATGTATATCTAGATGTATAAGCTACTAGTTACTCCTCACTGGTTTAGCCATCTGCCATGTTGCACCTAGAAAGATGTGTATACTAATTCAGGGATTTGAAAGTAGCTCCACATCTTTACAATATCCAAACAAAATACCAAATAAAAGTAGTAAGAGTCCCCCTTTTAAGTGGCAATGACTATTCAAATGTGTTCCATTCTATCTCCCCAGCCCAGGGTTAAAACCTTCACATTTCTAGACATGCTAAGAAACATAGGATAGAGAAATAAAATACATGCAGTGACACCATCCCAATGGCTGTTAATTTTCCCTGTCCCATGCATGAAGAGGCAAGTGGGAAGAGGGTTGGCATGCTTGATCAGGCTCTACCTACTCTACCAAGCTATGTTCACTTCCCCAATCATCAATCAACCTGTTTAGTTTTTTTCATCAGTACATCACTGCTTTAAGGAGTCTCCCTCAAAATTATATTATTCTTCTTGCTTCTCAATAAAATGTAAATCAATTAATTGATATTAAATTAAATAAAAAGTTTCTGAGATGTTGAGTCAGGTTATACTAAATTTATTGATGAAGTCAATGTAAGTGACTTATTGAAAGTGCTGAGATGTCTTAATTCATGAATGAATTGAGTCTTTTCATGTGCTTTAATGTGTATTTAAAAAATCTTACTTGTACACATACATTTCATTATATGATTTCATCAATTAATGGTTTTTTAAACTTCTTATAGGCTTTGCACATGTTTTACTTGTCTTATATTTAAGTATTTTGTCGTGGAAGATGCTGATATAATTGTTACAGTATTGTTAATTTCAAATACAACTTGTTCATTGATACTGTATGGGAAAGTGATTGCCTTTGTACATTAAACATTTGTTGGATCCAAGTAATGAGTTAGTGGACGTAACTTCAGAATTTGAAAGTCTGCAGTAGAAAGATTGTGATAGGATAAGACCAATCTGAACTGGGTTGTGAGACTCTGTTTCAAAGAAATAATAGCAAGATGAACCGATAAGTGAAAATGAATAATAATGTATCCTTCTATATTTCTTTTCTTATTTAAGGTTTTATTGATTTGTGGTGGATTTCACAATATGTACCCCAATTGTACACATCTCCCTGTCCCTTCACATCCAGCTTTTGCCCTTGCATCCTCCCCTCAAAAAAGAAAAAAAAGAAAAAAATTTGTTATGGAAGCTGTTGTGTGTCACAGTGTGTCTCACAGGATACCTTTTTTTTCATACTTATTTATTGCAAATGTTTATTGCAATGAGTTCTTGGTCTGGTTTGAGGCCTCTGTCTTCTCGTACACTATCAATACTGGATCCTCATGAGGAATTCTGGTTATTCTGCTTTTGGCCTATGTCATAGAGATTCTACAGCTTTGGATGTGAATGACTGGCCCTTTCATGTGCTCTGGTAGATTATAGATAAGGCAGATGTCAGGGTGGGCTAACTGAAAACCTTGATCTGGGCCTGGTTGGTAGCTGAGCTAATCAGCCCACCAGTTTTCCCACATTCACACCACTAGGGTGAGCTCTCCAACACTGCCCCAGGTAGCTCACTCAATGCTACAGAGAGCAAGGGGCAGAGCCAACTCTCTTGCTCCCATGATTTCAGGGCCAACTCTTTTACCATCTATAAGTGTTAAAAGATGTGGGTGCCAAGGATATCTCTTCTTCCTCCTAACCATCGTACAGCAGACATGTGTTAAGTCCAGCTCTTCCATGCTCATGCCCTCAAGGCCAGTTCAATCACAATTCCAACAGACAGAATCAACTCTACTTTTCTGCCTAGGTTAGGTGCAAGGCCTTGTCATGATGTGCTACAGTTAGTGAAATGCAGGGTCAGCTCTTCCACAATGCCTAGGTGAGGGGTGGGGCCAGCTCTGCACAATCTTCAGACATCAACATGGTCCCAGGCAGTAGCCCAAACCAAGAACATCCACCTGGCCTTTGGTGACAACAAACTCTTTCTGCTTTAGAGTCACACACCAAGATATGGTCCTTGGTGGCAACCCAGGCCAGGACCCCACCATGATCTCAGGTGGCATCACTGGGTACTCCCATAAAGCAGTTCCTCACTACTCTCAAGTCTTTATTTCTGTGTCTCTTCATTGTGCACAAATCCTTCTGTGTTTCTTTCTATTCCATTTATCTATCACTTCTTGTCTATCTTAGTGGTACCAAGGGCCTATGGGTGTCTAAAGTATCTCAAGAAATGTTATTCCCTACACATGAAGGGGTGATCTATGTCACACTCTCCTTCTATCTTTTTATAACTGTGTTCATTCCCACAATGTATTCTTTTCAACAGTTTTAATAAAGTAATCCAGTCAAAGTACCTACCTTACCAGTTTATTCTATGTTTTTTATAAGATGTTTGAATGGAACCATGGGTTAAGGTTCCTTTGCCTGATCTTACCAAAGACTACACTTGTTTCAGCATCAATGTCTTGTTTTGTTTTATTTTTATAAACCTGTGAGTATTATTCCAGTTACTTACAGAAATATGGAAAAATGTCTTTTTATAGGAGCAGAATAACTCAAAGGCAGCTGTATTACCAACCACCCAAGGAAAACAGAGAATCTGAGGTATGCTCTACAGTAGGCCAAAACTCTTCATTGTAGAGGTTACCCCTTCTTGGTTTCCCAGTTAGTCTGAGTCTCATCCAGGAAGTACAGTTTCTCTGCTTCTTCCAAGAAGCTTAGTTGGTTCTGAGAGTGTCTCTGTTTAGTCCATACAGCTCAGGGAAATAGAGTCCTAAAACATCTGGCCTTCTTTGGGGATTTTCTAAAGTCTTAAAAGTTTTACTCTATGAGCTTAAGGAAGTCCCTAAAACTTGATCTCCTTTCAGGCTGTGCAGTGGTTAAGTGTTTTGCTTTCTCTTGGAGTATGCTGCATATTAATGAACTTTCCTCCAAAATGTAGACTTAAAATTGGAGAAAATTTCTACTCAGCATACAGGAAGCACTTAGTAGAATGAGAGAAATTAAAATCAAAGCACATGTGTGTATTCATACACACACACACACATGCCACACACGCATACACACGTATCTAGCTCTTCACATGGATAGATTCTTGCCTGCTTCTCTTTCTTTCCCTTTATAGATTGATGTTCATAGAGAAGCATTCACAGTCAGTAAGTCAAACAATACAGAGGAAGAATGTCATGTTCTTCATGTTTATCACTGAAGAACACAGGTGTATGCTACTGTATATTCAATAACAATGTTGTATGTGATATTGGTGTGATATATAACATTTTTATTTGAATATTATGAAATTTCTCTTATTTCAAAGAAAATGTCACATTTTATCTAAAATACAAGCACTTTGTATGAGTTTCTATACATGTTTTACATCTGAGAATACCTTAGATACTTTTCTGTTTCTATGAAGAGATGCCATGATCAAGGTAAACTACAGAAGAAAGAGTATTAGGGAATTAAAAATTCAGAATATTAGTCTTTGGCCATCATGGCAACAAGCAGACAGGCTGGCATGACTTTTGTCTACTAATCCAGCAAAGAGATTATATCCTTCCCCAAACACTAGACACAGAAAGAAAACAAGAGCTATAGAGGGGGTGGAGAGGGAGGGAGGGAGGGAGGGAGGGAGGGACGGAGGGAGGGAGGGAGAGCAGCTAACTGAGAATGGTGTGGTCATTTGAAACATCCATGCCTACTTCCACTAAAATACTTTCTCCAACAATGCCACACCTCTTAATTTTTCCCAAACAATTCTACCAACTATGGAACAAGGATTCAGATATATGAGCCTATGAAGGACATTCTCATCCAAACCACCACAGTGGGGGGTCTTTCCGAAGTGGGTATAACATAAAACAGGAATAAATACATAGGCTGTGGATAGAGGAAACCTGAATCTAATTGGCTGAGTCTGATGTTGCCATGGTGACCATAGATAGTATTTTCTATTTCACTACTCTCTCTTCTTCACTCTTCCATTATGTGCATTCTGATGATAGACAACAAGAGTAATAAAATGCATTTTTAATGAAATCAAGTTTTTAATGAAGCCATTTATCTCTCTCATCTGTTTTTAGCACTTTTTAGTGCTGCAAAATTGCTGTAAGCATCTCTAGGGAGAGGACAACAAACAAACATCCAAAAAATCAAAAACAAAAAACAAACAAAAGAAACGGAACAAAACAAGACCCCAAACAAAAAATAACTACCAAAACCCCTAAAACTGTTTTTGTTGATCTATTTTTTGTTACTAAAAGTTATCTGCAAGAAATGTCCCACGAGAATTTCTCCATATGAGTGTTATTGTATGATACTAAGAAATACAGACTTTTTTGGGTCTTTTGTTTACAGGCAGCAATACACTCTATGTTCTTAACTCTTAAGCTTTATCTAATAACACAAAGCCTTGCTTGGTATAAATATCCAAGCAGAATTTCAGGTAATTTCTGCCCTTTTGTCTCTTGGTATTTTAGATATTAAGTACTTCACTGATGAGGAAGTTCTTTAGCTCATCTAAAGTTTTAGTTAAGTGTCTTTTAAGGAGGGTGTAAGCCAAAAAATATTGGGTTGCCCTGCAGAGAGCATGCCATTATTCCATTAATATCACATTGCTGAATGCCAAGCTGCAGCCTAAAGGCTAATGCTTCTACATTTACCACTGTAAATCCTGCACAATTCTGGTAGTATGTATCATCACTTTCAGCTGTCATACTCTTTTTATGCACATGCTCCTGAAGTGATCTCAGCAGGATAGTTAGGCTGCCTCCATTATTTAGAACTGGTTCTTATGTAAATCACATTGACCCTAAAATCCCTTTGAAAACACTGTCTTTTTAGGCACATAGAGAACATAAGCTCACTATAGAAATAGAGTCGATAGGCTGTTTCTAATTTTAGTCGGGATAATTCAGCAAGGAGAATAAAGTTAAGCAAGCTAAATCAGTGAAGTTCTTAACATTTTCTATCTGCTTAGTGTTACTATCAGATCTTAGTCTGCTATGCAAGAGCCCACAGATGGAGTATTTTAAACCATAGTTTTTCCATATAGTTCTGATGTCTGGAGATAAAAGATCAGGCTGCCGTAACGAAATTTCACTGACAACTTCCCGTTATATATAGTAATCTTTTAAATGTATCCTTATATTGTAGAGAAAGTCAGATTCTCACTCTGCTTGTAAGGGCAGGGATCCATCGAGTGGCATAATTTCCTCTCCAAGTTTGACTTTCATGGCCGAGATTTGTGGGGTATGTAAACATTCAGTCCACAGTGGGTTAAAGCTTCTGAATATTATAAGCATCTGTCAGCAGAGTGTTTACCCTTCAGGATGTTGTGTTTATTAAAGAAATGTATAAAATAACTCAAATCAAAAGCTCTCTCTTTTTTAAATCAGTGTTTTAGAAAATTATAGACAAAGTAAAATAATGATGCAAGTGAAGGGGATAAGAAAGATATTGCTCTGAATGCCAGTGGTTTCCACATTCTGGTATTTGATCCCTTGTTAAAATGATAGAACTACATGTCCTTATATTAAATAAAAGCAAATAAGGCTCAGATTTTTAAAGAAATAAATTATGTCACAAATTGAAATAAAATTCGGGCCCCATAGTCTTTATGTTGCATTAAGCATATTATTCTATGTGAATAGAAACCCTTGAAAAAAGGAAAAGGAAAGGATTAGAATAGGTAGAGAAGGAGACTGAGGATAATACCAGCAGGTGAAAGAGACACAAAGATATACAGAGATAAAAATAACCCTCTATGAACCCATGCTGCTTCTTCCACTACTAGTAAAAGAGAACACTGTTTAACATCTGTTTGCATTTTCACATGAAATATGTATTTACAGTTTTGTTTGTGATTTGTGTTAATCCTGTTAGTAATATATTAAAGTAAAGGATACGTTTCCCAATATCCCTTCCTGCCCTAGCAAAAAGCCCTCTGTAATCTGTACATTCATAGTGAAATATGACAGATGTAGAATGTAAATTTTGGATACCAGGTGCATATATTTTTCAAGTAAACATATATATATACATATTATATAGATATATATTTAAAAATATATATGAATATATATATATATGTTTATATATATACCTCTCTTTGGTCAAGCTGCATTTATGTATTAGGAATATATTTATTCATGTGAGTGTGTTTGTGTATGTGTGTACATACACATAAACATGTGTCCCTGATTTTAATGGAGTTACCTTATTTTTTTCCCTTACGTGAATGTTTCCTGTGATTTGGATTGCCATATATATATATCCATTATAACGTTTATGTATGTTCCCTCTAGTTCTACTTACTTTATGACTTATTATAAAGTTATGTTGGATTTTGTCAAGAGTTTTTCCTACACCTATCAAGATGGATCATATAACTTCTGTCTTTATTTATATCTACTGGTATAATTTTTTTGCATTAATTGACTTATATATGTTAGACAACCCAAGTATCTCTGGGAAAAAAATCAATTTTGTTATTTTAGATGATCGTCTTTATATGTTCCTGTATAAGGTCTGTGAATATTTTATTGAGAATTATGCATTTATGCTTATCAGAGATATTGGCCTGTAGTTTATATTACAAAATCTACATATGAGAGTATAATCATGATACATTTATGTGAGTATAGCTCATTTACTTGTCATTTCCATGTGTTGATGTGTTAGCTCTATTTTAAGAGAGAGAGAGAGAGAGAGAGAGAGAGAGAGAGAGAGAGAGAGAGAGAGAAAATATGAAGTTGTAATGTAACAATAGAATGTGGAATGCATATGGGAAGAATTGAATACAGAATGAAAGTGATCAAAATACATTGTATTAATTCTAAAATAATTAATAAAATATTATTTAAAATAAAATCTGTATAAACCTCTGTACTAAAGATATACTCTTATACTCCTTAAGAGAATCAATGGAATCAGTGTCAATTTGTACCTACATGTATGAATGAGAGAATATTATCTATCATTAAGCCATTTTCTGCAGAAATATTTGTTCTAAAATAAAAGTTTAATTTCAATAATTTACAAAGGACAGAAGTTATCAGCAACTTTTTGTTGTGAATTGACTTGAATTCATTATAACTTTTATAATCATTAGATTAATTTGATTTTTCTTTATAATTTAAATGATTATTTGATTTATTTGACATAAATGTAATTATTTTTGTCCTCCCCACTGTGTATTCCCTTTCTAGTCTCTCGTCCCCCTTTTCCTCTGTTTTCTCTTTCTCTTTTGTCCCTCTCTCCCTCCTGTTCTCCGTCCCTTTACCTTCCCTTCTTCCCTCTCTCTCCTTCATTTCTAAACCATGCATGGAGTACAATTTATAATGTCTACACATGCCTAGGTATGGGACCTGCCTAAGAGCATGGTCATTTGGAGATCACAGGTTTGAAAACAACATACTCCCTTTATCCTAGAAACCCTTAAAGATAGTAGATCCCCAAATAGGAGGAAGGGAATGTCATGCCCCCTTCCGTGCTTCATGCTGTGTTGAGGTTAATATTTATAATGGCGGCACCCAATCTGGCTTGTTTGGCCACCATCTTCCCTACTAGGCAAGGCCTGAGGTCTGAGGCTGTGAGCTGCTTGGCTCAGGCCTCCTGCACAGGCGGCCAGAGACACCAGCCTTGCCACCCGCGAGATGCCAGTGTAGGAGATGGTTCTGCCAATCTTCCATGCTGTCTCCACAAGGCTGGGCTGTGCCCAGACCATGCTGCCATCCACGTGGTACCTGGTAGAAATGAGACTCTATTATTTAAAGATTATCTAATAGTTTTATATGTTTGGTAATGCTCAAATATCAAGATGCCCACACAATTAGAAGAGTTAACCAATTAACTAACCTAGATATAAGATGTTTCCCAGAATTGCTCTCTATACATGCGTGGCTCTCCATTGCTCCTACATCTCTGTCTAGCACTTCCTCTTCCTCTCCTCCCTTCACTTACCTCCCAAACAGCCCAGTCACTGAGCTATATACAAATATAGTGGAATGGTATCCCACTACAATGCTGGAAGAGGAAGAGTTAGGTTTTTTTTCATGAATATATACATATCGATATATACTGAATTTGAGATTTTAAATACACATTGATTTTGTATGCAGCACTATTATTGGAGAGAATATCTCATTATTATATTAGTATTGAAATGTTAAAGTTCCAAATGATAAGTACCTCTTTTATGATCAAAGTAGTATGTGTAAGGTGAATTTCAGATGATAATTCTAAATCTTAGGCTTGTTGCTCTAACACTGAAGCAAAGGTCAACCTTTGGTTATTTTAAAGAAATACCTAATTGTATAGATTTCACACACACACACACATGCACACACACACACACACACACACACACACAAATGTTGCATGTAATATTTAAAAAGATGAAATACAGTCCACACTATCACTAGCTAGGCACTGGCTGGTGATTTTGGTTTGTTCCCAGCCCAGCACTGAAACCACATGTTTCCCCGAGGCAAAACCTCTCTAGAGATAGATTTTGCTTGCCTCTAGCATGTGTGAGCGTATTTTACTTCATTTTGTAATGCTTGCTTTCCTTCTTACACTTATTCATTTGCAAGTATAGGCTGATTAATTTTCACTGAATTATTAACATATGTCTGAATGCTTGTATTAGTTTATTCCAAACAATTTGCATATGTTTGGGAAAATCATTAAAAATATAAGAAAAGGCTCAAAGATATTGAAAATAATTGTGAATTGCATCAAAGAAAACTATATTCTTAACCGCATTTCATAGAAATTTTTTTTAAATCTAAATAAATATGCCGAAAAGCTTCTGGGACCTCTTCCATTTTAAAAATTGTATTTATTTAAATGATGTATAAACACATAATATTTAGAATATTTCCAAATCTTTTGGGACATTTTTGTAGTGAATGAATTTGTAAATTTTTATTTGGAGAATATAGTTGTAAGTGCTGGGTATTTCAAGACATGCAAATGTATGCCATAACACACACACACACACACGTACGTACACACAAACACATACACACATGAAATACATAGTGAAATGGAATTCTTTATAATTCTTAGCAGTGCAAAAAATCATGTTAACACATCTCTAAAGGAACAATAGTAGCGTGAATCTCATGGGAGAAACCACCCATTTTCTGATTCTGTGTTTAGTCCTTTTTCACAAGATGAAATCCATTCCTAGCTCCATTTTGGGGCTATGAATCAGTGACTGGACAAGTCGTAGGCACTTGTAGTTAAATCTACCACAATTATTCTAAAAAATAAACATAATTTTAAACTTATTCCTGATTACATATTATTATAATCATAGAATAATGTATTCCTCAATCTTTATCAGAGAAATTTCTGTTTGCTTTGCACAGCAACAAACATAGAGACACATAGCTTTTAAAGATATTCAGTATAAGAGCATGTAGAATGTCCTGCCCTAAATGAAACATCAAGATTGTACCACCTCCTCATGAGCCTTAGGGATAACTATGAAAGAAGTAGTAGAAGGGAGACTTGGAGATCCAGAGACACTGAATGAATACAAGGAAATGTCTTCTGGATAAAACAGGATAGCTGCACACATGAACTCACAGTTGTTATGATAGAATATGCAATCCCATACATGTTCAAACCATGCTGAATACCACCATAGACAAAGGAGTAAGACATGCACATCCACTCCTAGTGGAAGTGCTATAGGCAGGGGATAGCTGGGAGAGGGAGAGTCAATTTTCTTTAAAAGTGTTGCTCCTGGTAGTTAGGTTCACCATGCTCTAGTGGAAAGACATACTTGTTGCAGGAAGTATTAAAAAAGAAACACCAGGCTTCCCATGCTACTGCTTCCAGCTCTCTGCCCTGGTGTGGTCCCCTCTGTTCCCGTGCTATTGTCAGCACCAGTGGGACACCTGGCCCCAGAGGGGTGTTCTCATCTCAGCAAACCTTCTGGCCCAGGGCCCCAGAGACCTTGGTGTGGTCGCTACCTCAGCCAGTCAACTATCCTGCCTCCACGGTTCTAGGCCTAGCCCCGAGGCCCACTCCCCAGCCTCCATGGCTCTAGGCCTAGACCCATGCAACAACCGTCCACCCCACGGTCAGCTGCTACAACACCCATTTACCAGGTAGAACCAAAACTCTTGAATCTTATAGTTAACCAGTCAGATTTATGTATCAACAATTTTCAAATCACAAGAGGCCCATACAATAATTTCAAGGCCAATTGATACCTGCACAAGCTGCCATCCTAGATAGACAAGTTATCCCAATGATCCTAACCTTTTAAGATATTCACCACTATCTTTGGCTATTTAATGCCCCACCCTTTCAGGATCTTCTCCTTCTCCATCTTCCATCTTGATTCTCCTTTCCTCTCCCTGTGTCCCTCTCTTTCCAACTCTTAGCTCCATCTCTCTTTTTTCTGTCCAATACTCAGGCCTCCTTCTGCACTAATATTTAAATAGATTGGACAGGGAAAATCTTGTCACACATACTTCTATGAGCACATGGGAAGCAAAAATTAAACTTCATCTCTGTAAACAAAATGAGGACACAAAGTTATCTGGGTAGAAAAAAAAGATGAATCTGAAAGGGGTTTGATGGGAGTACATACAGTCAAAACTCACACGAAATTTCCAAGAACTAAAGGTAGAGGAAAAAGTCCAGTATGGCTAGTTCCTTATTTATTATAAAATACATAGACTTACCTTTTTAAATTTGTTTTATTTAATTGTTGTTATACTATCATAAGAGACATATATAATTAAAATAATCTCTGCCAATCAATTCTCTCCTTGAGATCTATTTCAATGAGTTGACTGAATTTATTATACAGGTGGGACCCTGGAATGGCTGTTCTCTGAGAGGTCCTACCAGCAGCTGACTGAGACAAACTCAAATACTTAAAATACCCATCTGCTGGACTGAAGACTGGGATTCCTATGGTTGAATTAGGGGAAGGACAGAAGAAGCTGAAAGGAAGGATGACCCCATAGGAAGACCAGCAGTCTCAACTAATCTGGAACTCTGGAAGCTCCCAGAGACCAAGCCATCAATCAGGGAGCATACACCAGCTGGCCTGAGTTCCCCAACAGATATATATATCAGAGGACTGCCTGGTCTGACATCAGTGAGAGTAGACATGCCCAATCCTCCAGAGACTTGAGCTTCAAGGGAAGGAGGACACCTGTTAGGAGGGGAGGGGGAGCACTCTCTTGAAGGCAAGGGGGAGGAGAAATGGGGTGAGGAACTATGGGAAAAGGACTGGTAGGGGGTATAACAGCTGGAATGTAAATAAATAAAATGATTTTAAAAAATTACATTCTGTATAATATCACAGAAAGTTTAAGATCAATTGAGTTCAGACTGATTTCAAGGAAAACTAATAAAGTAGGTTAAATACTATCTCTAGGCTTCAATACTCAATCATTTGAGATGATAAAGAAAGTGACGGAGCTATTGTCTCCAAACAAGTCAGAGACCTCTGTCATCTTTCGAGCAATGAAGGTGGGTGAGAAGTCCTATAGGAGAACAGTCTATATTGTATTTGAGAAGTGACATAAACAATATGTTTGAAAGAATATATTTTCCTTTACCCTTTCCAGGAACGTATCATTCTTTCTTTTCTGGTTTGATGTTGTTTGATAATCACTCATATTATAACAAGTAACTTTGCTACACTTATCCTAAACTTGGAATATTAAATCAACGAAGGCAAGCATGATTTCTCTCATTTTCTCCAGCTTACACATTCAGGTTACATAAGCAAAACAAAAATAAATGAGAAAGCAACTGAAAAAGGCTAAGGTGGCAGCACTAAGCACTGTTTAATTTATTTTGAAGACTTTCTCTTTACACTTTCAGCGATATTCTATTATAGTTCTAGGTTAAGAAAAAAAAGTGCCACCTGACTGAACTTTGGCAAGTTATAAAACATTGTTCAAAGTACCTTACTTCATTCTCCAAAGGACTAATTTGAATCTTTTCCTTTTGCTAAACTTCACAATGTCCTTTCAAGTTTGAGAAAAACTTTATATTTTTTCTTTACTTTTTTATTAGATATTTTATTTATTTACATTTCAAATGTTATTTACTTTTCTGATTTTTCTTCCAAAATCTTCCCATCCCATCCTCCTCCCCCTGCTTCTGTGAGAGTACTTCCCCACCCACCCACTCATTTCTGCTTCCCTGTCCTGGCATTTCCCTACACTGGGTCATCCAGCCTTCACAGGACCTAGAGCCTCTCCTCCCATTGATACTCAACAAGGTCATCCTCTGATACATATGCAGCTGGAGCCATGGGTCACTCTATGTGTACTGTTTGGGTGGTGGTTTAGTCCCTGAGAACTCTGGGGGATCTGGTTGGTTGTAAACTTCTTCAGCTTCTTCAGTCCTTTCTCTAACTTATCCATTGGGGTTCCTGTGCTCAGTCCAATGGATGCCTGCGAGCATTTGTCAGACTCTGACAGAGCCTCTCAGGAGACAGCTATATCAGGCTCCTGTCAGGAAGCAATTCTTGGCATCCACAATAGTGTCTGGATTTGGTGACTGTATATGGAATGGATCCCCAGGTAGGGCAGTCTCTGGATGGACTTTCCTTCAGTCTCTGCTCCATACTTTGTCTCCATATTTCCTTCCATGAGTAATTTGTTGCCCCTGCTAAGAAAGACTAAAACATCCACACTTTGGTCTTCCTTCTTCTTGAGCTTCATGTGGTCTGTGAATTGTATCTTGGGTATTCGGAGCTTTGGGCTAATATCCAGTTATAAGTGAGTGAATACCATGTGCAGTCTTTTGTGATTGGGTTGCTTCACTCAGGATATTTTTTAGTTCCATCTATTTGCCTAAGAATTTCATGAATTCATTGCTTTTAACAGCTAAGTAGTACTCCATTGTGTAAATGTACCACATTTTCTGTATCCATTCCTCTGTTGAAGGACATCTGGGTTCTTTCCAGCTTCTGGATATGATAAATAATGCTGCTATGAACATAGTGGAGCATATGTCCTTGTTATACGTTGGAACATATTTTGGCTAAATGCCTAGGAGTGGTATATCTGGGTCCTCAGGTAATACTATATCTTATTTTCTGAGAAACTTCCAGACTGATTTCCAGAGTAGTTGTACCAGCTTGTAATCTCACCAGCAATGGAGTGTTCTTCTTTCTCCACATCATTGCCAGCATCTACTGTCACTTGAGTTTGTGATCTTAGCCATTCTGACTGGTGTAAAGTGGAATTTCATCATTGTTTTGATTTGCATTTCCCTGATGACTAAGGATGGTGAATATTTACTTAGGTGCTTCTCAGCTATTTGGTATTCCTCAGTTGAGAATTCTTTGTTTAGCTCTGTACCTCAGTTTTTAGTAGCGTTGTATGGATCTCTAGATTCTAACTTCTTGAGTTCTTTAGCTATAGGGAGAAGAATATTCGCCTTCTATTGAATGTAGGGTTGATAAAGATCTTTTCCCAATCTGTTGGTTGCAGTTTTGTCCTATTGTCAGTGTCCTTTGCCTTACAAAAGCTTTGAAATTTTATGAGGTCCCATTTATCAATACTTCATCTTAGAGTGTAAGTCATTGGTGTTCTGTTCATGAAAGTGACTTATTTTTTCATAATTATATTGTATTTCAACACAAGAGTAAGATATTTCTGAAAATATTAAGTTAAAATATTAAAGGAGCTATAGAAATCAAACTCTGGAATATAATCTCTCATTCTTACAACTATATTTCAATGTAGTTCTCTCAGCTAAATATGAGTATACTTTGTTCCAAATTTTCTCAAATCAGAGCATAATTTCCTTCAAATGAAAAACTCATGATATCATTAGACATGTTAGTACAGATGCTAAAAATGTAATCCGGCCTTAAAAGACTTGCTTTGGAAGATCAAGCAAAAAGACAACCGTCTTTTCTCAAAAGTGTACAACAATCACAGCAAATAGAATAATAACTCTCAAGATACTGATTTATTCCAGGTCTGCTTTGTGACCATAGATCTATCTAGAAGCAGCTGCAGTTTTGATAAGAACAAATGCTGTAATTTTGAATATGGGGTTTCTGTTATAGGCTTACATGTTGAAAGCTATGGACCTGTCTGTATTCAAATCATAAAAAAAAATGTGGATAGTGAAAAAACGTACAAGAGAAGGTAAATAATAGTGCAATACTCAAGAAATCATGATTACTGTTTTATGAAGCTATTTTTCTGTTTCAATATGATCAAGTTCAATATAAAATATTTTTCTTAAAGTTGATGATACTGAAAACATTTGACGGACAGAATCCTGATCTGTAATTTCATTCAATTTTCTGATAATATTATATGTCTATTTAAATATTAGACCCATAACTGAGTTTCAGATAAAATGATCTCTTTGAAACTTTCTACCTTGTTATATTATTCACTCTAGAAAATTAGTCAAAGTCATTTTTTGAAAATAATAAAATTGATATTTGCGAAATTACTCCCTGCAGAGATAATGGTATTTCCTGATGTTTTTCTAAGCAGTGGCTCAGAAACCAGTTGAGAAATTCTGAAAGGGAGACCACAGCTGATAATGTTCTCTCTCTCTCTCTCTCTCTCTCTCTCTCTCTCTCTCTCTCTC
>NW_021604651.1:1541753-1546853 GCF_004785775.1 Grammomys surdaster
TCTCTCCCTCTCTCTCTCTTTCTCTCTCTCATATTCCACATATTCCAGCTGTTTACCTCTTCTAGGTCCTCCCTTCCATAGTTCCTCATCTCATTCCTCCTCACTCTTGCGTCAGAGAGGGTGCTTCCTCCCACCAGACCTCCCAGTTCCCTGGGGCCTTGCTTCTCTCAAGAATTAAGCTTATCTTCTCACACTGAGGCCAGACTAGGAGTCCTCTGCTGTATATATGTCAGGAGACCCAGACCAACCAGTGTATGCTGCCTAGATAGTGGCTTAGTCTCGGGGAGCTCTCAGGGGTCCAGATTAGCTGAGATTGCTAGTCTTCCTATGGGACCACCTCCTTTAGCTTCTTCAATTTTTCCCCTAATTCAATCACAGGGATCTCTGACTTCAGCTGGGTATAAGTGTCTGTGTATGTCTTAGTCAGCTGCTGGTTGGGCCACTCAGAGGACAGCCATGCTAGGCTCCAGCCTGTAAGCATATCACAATGTCAGTAATAGTGTCAGGCTTTGGTGTTTCCCTATGCATTCCAAGTTGAGCCGGTCGTTGGATTACCTTCCCTTCATTTCTCTTCTCCGTTTTTATCCCTGCAGTTGTTGGGTGTTTTTTTTTTTTTTTATATACACGAACAATTCTGGGTCAAAAATTTTGAATGTGGGTTAGTAACCCTGCCTCTTAAAACAGCCTTTGCTATGTAATTTTTAAAACAGTGTCCCTCAGAAAATCTTTCTCATAACCCTAGACCTAACCTTTTAATGATGATGGGACAAATCCAGGTCTAAAAGTACAGTGTTAGTTATGTTCACTGTGTATGACTTTTATTTTTTTAAAGGAATAAGTTGTCTGGATATGTTCGCATTTTACCAGTAACTAATACTATAAACTCCAGAAATTGTTTTTTTAAAGTTACATGTTGCAATGTTAGAAAAATAGAAGAAAGAAAACAATTTAAATGTACTTTTGTTTCTAGACAAAATATTTCCTGTGGTTACACCTTAAGTTCTCCATAATAAAAATACGTGTACTATGTGCATTTACATGTATATTCTGTGTGTTGTGTGTTTGTGTGTATTATGTGGGTGAATGTAGATGTGTGTGTTTAATGTGTATATCTGTGTGTAGTAGGGGTAGATGTGTATGTGTGTATGTAGGCTTGTGTGTGTGTGTTGTGTGTATGTATGTGCGTTGTATACCTGTGAGAATGTAGGAGTGTGTGTGTGTGTTTCCACTTTTCCCAGGGTGAAGTAGCAAAGGAGCCAAGTGAGAGCCTACAGTTATAGTTGTTAGACTGAATCCAAATATTTTAAATAAAGGAAAACTTCAAAGAAGCTATTTATGTTTGCTCAGTTACGTATGTGGATAGAAATTGAGTCATCTTAATGGGCATAAAAATCTATTACTTCAGATAAAGGTATAAAATATGACTCAGAAATGAATAACAATGCTCATCAGAAAACAATGATGCACACAGTTTGTATCTGATTTTCACATCTTGAGAATTGAAGATACTATATGAAAAAATTTCAGTAGGTTTATAGAGCGGCTGGTTATTGGGGTGGTACTGTCACTGAAGGGACAAGAATTTGGCCAATTCAAAAAAGATTTGTGGCTATTAAGAAACCCAGGTAGCCACATTTCCTAGAAGAGGTTTTCCCTAGAGGTGAGTGGGGATAAGAACTCTCTTACATGTGTTTTCCCTAAACTCATATGTATGCAGAAGATTTAGTCCTTGAAGACTTATAAGGAGTGTCCATATGCCTTTGGGTTATTGGATGAAAGGATAGATGGGCACACAGTTCATCATTATAAACTAGAATGTTTTCCTATTGTGTTGTTTGTGGAAGAGTTGGCCTTTGTGAATAGCTGTAAGTCATGCTTTAGAACATAATTTACCTAAATTCAAGTTATGCACACAGAGAAAGTTAATGTACCAGCTCTTACAGGCTGGTTCGGAGAGGACTTTTTCTGTCTATGGATTCGGAATTTTACCAAAAGCAAAGAATATTAGAAGAACCAGCAAGGGGCAGAGAAAATGACTCCATTGTTACTAAAACAATGTTTGAGGTCTCATAATCATACTCTTATTTGATAAATTTTATAAATAGACTTATGTGAAATGTGAATGCAAATACACTTAAATATTGTAATGTCAAAGAAAACGTATTTTACAGGCACTAGCAAACTTCTCACTAGTTAAGAGTACAAACGCATATTTTCAGAAGACCAATGTTCTATTCTTAGAACTGAGTCAGGAAGTTCTTAACTGTCTGTAACTCCAGTTATAGAAGACCTAACTCCCTGTTCTGTACTATGTGGGTATCTCATTTACACAGGCTTGCACAGATACACAAATGCACACATACAGTTAAAAATAAAATCTGTATAGAAAAGAAAGTTGATTTTGAATTCAATAGGGATAATTTATGTTAGTATTTTTTAATTTATGATGTTGTTAACATCCCTAAAGTATGTAATTATTTCTTAAAAATTGTGGCAAAGAGAAGTGAGGATGTACCTCAGTTGGTAGAGTGTTTAACATGTTCAAAGCCCTACATTTTATGTACCATATTATACAAACTGTGCCTGGTGATCATTATCTGTAATCTCAACACTTAAGGAATAAATACAGAAGGATTGGAGCTCAGCGTCATCCTTAGCAGTATAATGAGTTTAAGGCAATCATTGACAACATAAGATCAGGTCTCCAGAAAAAAATGACTTTAATAATGTATCTAACAATAGCTTAAATGAAGTTCAGGAGTATGTGTACAAACAATACTTTAATTGTATGTTGCTATTGAAACTAATCGTTTAACAAAAACTTTTGCTTTTGTGGGATCAAGCTGTAAGAAACCATACAACAGGAGGCTTTCAGATAGTGGCTGGGCTCTGTGCTGACTTATAAGTTTGAAAGCATGGTTATTAATAGAATAAAAACTTGATTAATCATATTATAAACTATAGTTCATATATATATATATATGCTACCACTGTCATTTTAGTTCAATCTGTTGTAATCTGACACAGAGTGTAAACATTCATTTAGGGGCATAAATACAATATAATTTAATTTTCCTTTACATCTGAAGAGAACTGAATTGTGTATATAAAACATGTGTTATTTATCTGTCCATTCTTCAATACGTAGTTAGACTTATTTCATAATTGAACTACCATATTGTCTCCCATAAATATGTACAATAAATAATAATAATAGTAATAATAATTCTTATTTGTATTAATCTATAAGAAATTATTTGATGAAACATTCTACCCTGTCTAATTCTTAGTGGAGGAGCTAATTCCAGAGTTGAACGAGTGATTATTTATCATCTATCCATATACTTACTCAACTTCTTTTAAGTGTATCAGATTGGGTAATAAGTAAGGCATTTGAAAGAGTGCCATAAGACATCTTTTATCACATCTTTAACTGCCATCTGTAACTGTCCAAAAGAAGGGGCTTCATTATGACATTTGTATAAATTCATAGGATGTGTTTTAGCATGTCAGCCTTACCTATTATACTTTCATTCTCTCTCTAGTCTCCCTTTCTCATCCTCCTTCCAGATTCTTGTAATATTTTAAATTCATGTCCTTTTTATCATTTGTAATTTAAACATGAGAGAACATTCAGCATGTTTCTCTTTCTGAAGCAAGCATACAGAACTTGACATTATGATAGGTAGTCCTATCTTCCTGCCCCCATTTTTTCAGCTTACTTAATGATAGACATTCTGAGACTAGAAGTAATCTCACTTCAGTTTTAATTTGTGCTTTTCTGATGTCTAAAATGCTAAACATCTCTTTTCATATAGATATTGGCCATTTTCTTTCTCTGTTTAAAACTGTTTCATTAACCAATTTATTTATTTATTGGAGTATTCTCTCTTTTGCTACTTAATTTTTGAGCTTTCCATATTTCAACAGCAGTCTTGTCAAATATGTTTGGCTAATGCTGTATATCATTCTACAAAATGTGGCTTCACCATGTCAGTGAGTTCTTTGGTTGTAAAAAGCCTTTTAATTTCATGCAACCTCATTCATCAATTCTTGCTACTAGCCCTGTAGTCCATTATAGTCAAAACCAGAAAGTCCAAACTATGCCTAGATATGATTCTCAGTGTTTATCACTGGTATTCAGAGATGTAGATCTTTAAGGTCTTTGATTTGATCTTTTTACAAGTTATTGTTGTCGTTTGTTTTTGTGTAATAATAATTTCAATCTTATATATATAATGATATTTACTAAGTACTAAGTAGTACTTAGTACTACTTGTTAATGAAAGTATCTATTTTCAAAGGTACATTCTTGAAGCCCTTTTCTAAAATGAGATTATTATAGCTGTTATGGATTATTGTTTTTTTGTGTCTTATTCATGTAAAAATTGACATTACCACATTAACATTTTGTCAGTGATTGTATCTAGTCCAGGTATTGCTCTTGGTAAAGGGCCGTTTCCACAATGTAAAGTGAACACGGTGTCTTTCCATTTTCTAGTGTCTCTTATAATGACTTCTTTGTACTTTATACTTTTCACTTTCAGAGTCTTTACTAACTTAAAATTTAACCCAGGAAAGTTACATGATTATACATTGTTTTTTTTTTTTTTTTCTTTTTTTTTTTTTCTTCTGTCTGACCTTCTTGTTTTATTACTTTTTTTTTTTTTTTTTTTTTTTTATTGGATGATTTATTTACATTTCCTATGTTGTCCCCTTACCCCATCACCCACCACCCCCTCGGAACCCCCAATCCCCTCGCCCCTCCTCCTTCTTCTCTGTGGATGTAACCTCTATCTAACCCCCCCACTCCCACCTCCCCACCTTCAAAATTCCCACCCCCTGGGGCATCCAGCCTTCATGAGGTCAAGGTTCTCTTCTTCCACCTATGCCCAGCAGGGCCCTCCACTTTTACATATTCAGCTGAAGCCCTGGATCCCCCCTAAGTGCTCCCAGGCAGGTGGTTTAGACCCTGGGAGCTGTGGTTGGTTGGTATTGTTGCTCTCCTCATGATGCCACAAACTCTTTCAGCTCCTTCAGTCTTCACTCTAACTCCTCTATTGAGAACCCCATGATCAGTTCAATGGCTAGTTGTGAGCA
>NW_021604651.1:1551853-1565237 GCF_004785775.1 Grammomys surdaster
TCAACAGGACAGGAGCAGACCGACTCTGTGTCTGCTCCAGCCCAGAGGACCAGGCAGGGGCGGAAGGCGATTATACTTTGTTGAAGCTATGGTGAAGAGAACTGCCTCGCTAAATTTTTTTTCAGAGAGTTTGTCATTTGTATATGGAGAAAATGTAAACTTTTTGCTTTTGCTGTTCTATACTTTTACTTTATTGAAAGCCATTATCAAATCTAAAAGTCTTTGTGTAGAGCTGTTTTTCTGTGCAATTAATGCTTGAGATTCCATTATTTAAAAGGAGGGATGACATGACACCTTCATTTCTTATTATTTTTTCCATGTGTTTCTTTTACTTGACCAATTGCTGTTTTATCTTCTGTATTGACCAAAGCAGAATTGCCCCTGTTTTTACTTTAGAGGAGTTGCTACTGTTGCCAAGATTCAGTCAGTATTGTGTGCAGGTATGTCATATACAGCCTTTATGTTGAAAATTGATTCTTGTATGTCTAGTTTCAGCAGTGTTAGATTAACTTACTAGACTGCTTTCACATGCTGTCACATAGTGTTACTAAGAGTCTATAGTAAATTCATTGGGAACTGAATTAGATTACAAAAGCCCGAGAGGCTTCACAGTCAAATCATTGCCTCTGAAGTGAAACAAACAATGATGTAACCTGAAAAGGTACACTGATTAATGGTGTAAAAGGAAAATAGTTCTGCTTTAACTTTAAAATGAAAAACTACCACTTAAGAGAATGAATTGAGGCTGCTTAAGAAAATGAGAGTCTTCAGTATGTAGATTTAAAATGTACTGTTTTTAGAGACAAATATTACAGTGAAGTTCAGATCACTCTTGCTTTTAGACGTGAATTATACCTAGAGGATCAGAGGATCAGTGTTGCTAGCTCATGATCAATGCCAAAAGGCTTAGCAATGAATAACAATTGAAGCTCTAATCTTATCATAGATGAGTCTACTGATAGCTTCAGTACATAGTCAGCTATTACAATGATCTAAAAGGAGATACAATGTAATTAAAGGATATGAGTTTGAGAGGAAGCATGTCTTGAGGCCTGTATCTCTTCCCTGGCTTCTGCCCCACTTCCTAACACCATAAGGTAGTAGCTTTCATCCGTTACACACACATTACTGTAACATTCTGCCACACTACTTCCTGGAAGCAGCAGAGCCAGTAGACCATAGAGAAGAATTTCTAAACTCTAAGCAAATAAACTTTCTCTCCTTTCAGATTAATTTTCTTAGGATTAGCTAGCTAAAGTGGAGTGAAAGCACCTTCTTAAATGTCTCCTTTGAACTCAACACTACCTTTTAGCTAGTAAGGAGTACATCACTAATCAAAGGTCAGTCTGAGCAAAGGGCTGTGGGTACCTCTTGGGCAGGTCCTGTCCAATTAGAGGTCCATGGAGCATTTTTTTCTTACAGCAGTTTCTTGCATAATGTTACATTCAACAAAATGACTATCTGTGCCACCAGCCTCACCACCAGCTCCTTTAGTTGTAAGCCATGGAAATGTCTATTTTCCTATTTTGATAAAATAATTTGAAATTACTGCTTTAACTACTTGCATGTGTAATGATATAGGCAGTTGAAGGATCTGTAAACATTACCAATATCTATTTCTAGAACTTGAGCCTCACCTTACCTGAAAGACACCCTATTCCTTTCAATCTTCAATTCCTCAGGTGCACATCAGTGTCTCTATGATTTTGTTCACTCTGAATATTTTGAATAGAAATGAGTTGAGGCAATATGTAGTATTTAAGTTTGGCTTTTTTGCATGTAGTCTTACTTTGTCATTCTTTGACATTATGTTTAAAGTCAAATAGTATTGCTCTGTATAAATATACCTTATATTAGTCCTTAATAATTTAATAAATGCTGGCATTGTTTCCATGTGGCTTATTTTTAATAATATGAATTTTCACAAAATCTTGATTGAAGTAACAATGAAATTTCTGCTTTCTCTGATGTGTTGGCTCTGATACACTGGGAGAGTCCATTTGCCTCTCCCATTACAATATCTTATTTGTTTGTATTACCCAGGTTGTCATAACCTAGTGTGCTTTTGCCATAAAATATTCTTATCAGCTTTTTTCTTCTAATTAGCAGCCCAGATATTGATCTCTGCTGAGTCTTTCCTAGGTCACCTTTTGCCTTTGTACATACTCTCTTAACTGGTTTCACCAAACAGTAGGGAAATTCCATTTCATGTGACCATAGGGCTCAGTGCTAAAGAACTCCAATAGGTATAGACTACAATAATTTTAAATGCAATAGTAAACTTTTCAGACCACTCTATGTCCCAGAAAGTTCTACCTGCATATTCATTTCACTCAATAGTCTGTGGAGGTTAAAAAGATATTTTTTTAATCACATAAATTCAAATGTATTCAGAAAACATTTATTCCATCATCAGCTAGCTCTTAATTGGTTATGCTAACAGGAGACAAAGCTGCATATTTTATTTCTAGTGTGAAACTATTTTACACCCTCATCCAACCAAATTACATCTTCAACGGAAAAAAAAAAAACATTATCAAGCTCAAAACTCTAAGAAGTCATACTGACTATTTCTAATTTAAATATCCTAGTTACTGCCATAGGGCTGTCACTCATCTCTTTCTGCTGTAGCATTTGCCCTGAAAAAATGGTTATATCTTATCTGTTTTCTAGCAACTCATAGTTCTTATGATAGTATGAACCATGCCTTATCTACAATAGTTACTACATTGCTATGTACATAGAAGCTTCTAAATCATTGCTGTCAAATAAATGCCATGTGTATTTAGATACATTTGAAAAAATCTTCATAAACTGAGTTAAAATGGAAACAGTCAGATTGTAATGAACATTCAGTTTAACCAGGATAGCATGATAATGAGAATGTCTGAAAATATTTTTACATTAAAATTTGGAGAAAGATAGAGTTTTAATCACTATTGGCCCTTTCAGTTTGGGGCAGTTGAAAAGCTGATTGGTCTGAGTAGCATACAGAATCTGGTCCAAGACCCTCAACACATATATAGTAGAGGACTGCCTGGTCTGGCCTCAGTGGGAGAAGGTGTGCCTAACCCTGGAGACACTGGAGGCCCCAGGGAGTGGGAAGGCCTGGTGGAGGGTGTCATGCTCTTGGAGATGGGGAGAAGAGGAAAAGCATGAGGAACTGAAGAAGAGTGGACCAGGAGGGGGCAAGTGACTGGATTGTAAATAAATAAATAAATAAATAAATAAATAAATAAATAAATAAGAAACAAAAGAAAAATCTGGCTCCTCTAAAGACCCAACAGTCTGAAGGCCTTCCAGGAGTTCTCCTGCAAGCAGGGAAACTGATTTGGGGACCACAGCAGCTGGAAACCTGAAGAGCCAAGCAGAGATAATCAGTTGGTGAGAGGCAAACACAAGAACATAAGCAACAGAAGCCAATATACTTCGGTATCATCGGAACCCAGTTCTCCTACCACAGAACACCCTAGATAAACCAATACTCCTGAAAACAAGGATGTTGACCTAAAATCCTATCTCAATGAGATGGTAGAGGCCTTTAAGGAGGATATAAATAACACACTGAAAGAAATACAGAAAAACACAGGTAAACAGGTAGAAGTCTTTAAAGAGGAAACAATTCCGTTAAAGAAATACAGGAAAACACAGTCAAACAGGTAAAGGAATTGAACAAATCAGTCTAAGACCTAAAAGTGGTAGTAGAAACAATAAAGAAAACACAAATGGAGGCAACCCTGGACATAGAAAACCTAGGAAAGAGGTCAGGAGATAAAGATGCTAGCATCACTAACAGAATAAAAGAGATAAAAGAAACTATCTCAGGTGTATAAGATACCTTATAAAATATTGACACAACAATCAATTACAAAGTGCAAGAAGTTCCTAACCCAAAAAAATTCAAGAAATGAAGGACACAATGAAAAGACCAAACCTAAGAATAGTAGAAATAGATGAGAGAGAAGATTCCAAGTGCAGAGGGCCAGAAAACATCTTCAACAATATCATAGAAGAAAACTTCTCCAACCTAAAGAAAAAGATGTCCTTAAATGTACAAGAAGCTTATATAACACCAAATAGACAGCACCAGAAAAGAAAATACTCTCATCAGATATTAATCAAAACATTAAATGCATATAACAAAGAATACTAAAATCTGTAAGGGAAAAAGTCAAGTAACATTAAGGCAAGTTGTTCAGAATTACACCTTAAAAGAGACCCTAAAGCCCAGAAGAGCCTGGACAGAGGTCATGAAGACTCTAAGAGAACACAAATGCCTGTCTAGTGGATAAACCAAAATATTCCAAGACAAACTCAAATTTAAACAATATATACCTACCAATCCAGGTCTACAGAGAATTCTAGAGGAAAACTCAAACAGAAGGAAAAACAAGATATTAATCATCTCACAACAAAGCCAAAAGGAGAGTATCACACGCACATAATGCTACGTATAACAACAAAATTAACAGGAAATAGCAATCATCTGTCTTCAATATCTCTCAACATCAATGGACTCAATTCCCAATAAAAAGACATAAACTAACAGACTGGATATGCAAACAGGATCCAGCATTTTGCTGCATACAAGTAACACACTTCAATAGCAAAAGCAGACACTCACTACTTCAGAGTAACTGGTTGGAAAGTCTTCAAAGAAAAATGGCCCTGAGAAACAAGCTGGAGTTGCCATGCTAATATCCATTAGAATAGACTTCTAACCAAAAGTTATTAAATGATATTGGGAAGGACCCTTCATATTTGTCAAAGGAAAAATAGACCAAGAGAAAATCTCAATTCTGAACATCAATGCCTCAAATGCAAGGGTGACACATTCATAAAAGAAACTTTACTATAGCTCAAAATACATATTGAACCCCAAACAATAATAGTGGGAGACTTCAACACCCCATTCTCACTAAAGAGCAAGTCGTTGAAACAGAAACTAAATAAAGACAAAGTGAAACTAATAGAGGTTTTGAACCAAATGGATTTAACAATATATACAAATATTTCATGCTAAAACAAAATAATATTAACTTTTTCGCAGCACCTCACGGTACCTTCTTCAAAACTGATCATATAACCTGTCACAAAACAAGTCTCAAATGGTTCAAGAAGACTGAAATAATCCCATGAATCCCATCAGATTACCATAGATTTCAATAAAAACAAAAACCAACAAAACACCCACATTCCCATGAAAACTGAACAACTCTCTTCTCAATGAGAAATTCTTCAGGGAAGAAATAAAGAAATAAAAGAATTCATGGATTTCAATGAAAATGATAACACAGGATACCCAAACATATGGAGCACATTGATAGCAGTACTAAGAGGAAAATTCATAGCACTAAGTTTTCTTGTAAAGAAATTTAAGAGATTCTACTCTAACAACTTAACAGCATAAATAGAACAAAAGGAAACAAACACACCCAAGAGGAATAGAAGGCAGGAAACAGTCAAACTCTGGGCCAAAATGAACCAAATCAATACAAAGAGAACAATACAAAGAATCAAAAAAATCAAAATCAGGTTCTTTGAGAATGTCAAGGTACATAAAAACCTAGCCAAATCAAATAAAGGGCACAAAGACAGTATCAAAATTAATAAGAATCAAAAATGAAAAGGGAGATATAACAACAGAAACTCAGGAAATTTTAAAAATTATCAGATCCTACTACAAAAACTTATATGCATCAAAACTGGAAAATATACATGAAGTGGATGATTTTATAGACTGATATCATGTATGAAAGTTAAGTCACAAGCAGATAAACAATCTAAACTGGCCCATATCATAAAAACCTCCAACCAAAAAACGTCCAGGGCCAGATGGCTTTAGTCCAGATTTCTACCAAACTTTCAAAGACGAGCTAATACCACCACTCCTCAAACTATTCTATAAAATAGAAGCAGAAGGAACACTATCTATTCATTCTTTGAAGCCACAATTGCTCTGATACCTAAGCCATACAAAGACCCAACACAAAAAGAGAACTTCAGACCAATTTCCCATGTGAATATTGATTCAAAAATACTCAAGGAAATTCTCAACAACCAAATCCGAGAACACATCAAAACTATCATTCACAATGATCAAGTAGGCTTCATCCCAGGGATGCAAGGTTGGTTCAATATAAGAAAATCCATCAACATAATCCACTATATAAACAAAATCAAAGAAAAAAATATATGATCATCTCATTAGATGCTGAAAAACATTTGACAAAATATAACACCCCTTCATATTAAAAGTATTCGAGAGATCAGGAATTCAAGGCCTATAACTAATCATAATAAAGTCAATATACAGCAAACCAAGAGCCAATGTGAAATTAAATGATACTTGAAGATACTTGAAGCAATCCCACAAAAATCAGGGTCAAGACAGGGATGCTTACTCTACCAGTATCTATTCAATATAGTACTCAAAGTTCTAGCTAGAGCAATAAGGCAACAAAAGGAGATCAAGGGGATACAGATTGGCAAAGCAGAAGTCAAGATATTATTATTTGCAGATTATATGACAATATACATAAGCAACCCCCCAAAATTCTACCAAAGAACTTCTACAGCCAATAAACAGCTTCAGCAAAGTGGCTGGATATAAAATTAACTCAAACAAATCAGTAGCCTTCTTCTACTCAAAGTTAAAATGGACTGAGGAAGAAATTAGGGGAACAATTGCCTTCACAATAATCACAAATAGTAGAAAATACCTTGGGGTAACTCTAACCAAACAAGTGAATGACCTGTATGAAAGAACTTCAAGTCTCTCAAGAAAGAAATCGAAGAAGACCTCAGATAATAGAGAGATCTCCCATGCTCATGGATTGGTAGAATTAACATAGCAAAAATGGCCATCCTATCAAAAACAATCTACAGATTCAACGCAATCCCCATCAAAATTCCCACACAATTCTTCAAAGACATGGAAAAAGCAACTCTCAATTTCATATGAAAAAACAATAAGCCCAGAATAGCAAAAACAATTCTTAACAATAAAAGAATTCTAGGGAAATTTCCACTCCTGATCTCAAGCTATACTGCAGAGCAATAGTGGTAAAAAAAAAAAATGTGTAAATTGTGTTAGAATTTTGATAGGCATTGCATTAAATCTGTAAGTTGCTTTTAGTATGATGGTCATTTTTTTACAATACTAATCCTAATGAGATTATCAATGTGGCTTTTGTCTTTCAGTTTGATTATATGGTAAATTGTGTTTATTAATTTATTCATATTAATTGATTCATCCCTGCATCTTTGGGAAGAGGTCAACTTGATCCCAAAAAGTGGGCAATCTTTTTGATGCATTCTTGGATTCAGTTTGCAGGTTGTTTTATTTTGGTTTGGTTTGGTTGAGAATTTTTGTATCTACATTCATAAGGAAAATTGCTCTATAATTTTTGTTGGATCTTTGTGTGTTTTTAGTAATGAGATAAAAGTGGCTTAATATGGTACGCGTTCACTGATAAGTGGATATTAGCCTCAAAGCTCGGAATACTCAAGATACAATTCACAGACCACATGAAGCTCAAGAAGAAGGAAGACAAGAGTGTGGATGCTCCAGTCCTTCTTAGAAAAGGGGAACAAAATACTCAAGAGAGGAAATATGGAGACAAAGTATGGCGCAGAGACTGAAAAAAAGGCTATCCAGAGACTGCCCCAAGTGTGGATCCATCCCATATACAGTCATCAAACCCAGACACTATTGTGGATGCCAAGAAGTGCTTTCTGACAGCAGCCTGATATAGCTGTCTCCTGAGAGGCTCTGCCAGAGCCTGACCAATACAGAAGTGGATGCTTGTAGCCAACTATTGAACTGGGCACAGGGTCCCCCATGGAGGAGTTAGAGAAAGGAATGAAGAAGCTGAAGGGGTTTGCAACCCCATATGAAGAACAATATGAACCAACCAGATTCCCAGGAGCTCCCAGAGACTAAACCAGCAATCAAAAATTACACATGGAGGGACCCATGGCTCCAGCTGCATATGTAGCAGAAGATGGCCTTGGTTCTATGAAGGCTCAATTTCCCATTGTAGGAGATGCCAGGGCAGGGAGGCAGGAGTGGATGGTGGGAGGGGGAGCATCCTCATAAAAGTTAGGGAAGGGAGATGGGTTAGGGGATTTCCAGAAGGGAAATCAGGAAAGGGTATCCCATTTGAAATGTAAATAAAATACCCAATAACAAGAAGAAATAAGTTTAAGAGATGATTGCCCTTCTCCTATGGCCTACCTGCTACCTTTTCATATGTGTTGCTATTTTTCTACATCCTTACATTCCTGTTTAAATTTTGCACCTTCAAGAACTTTTTGTTGGGAATCTAGAAAAAGACTACTTTGGCAACTGTTTTAAGCTATAATGGTCTAAACAGGTGAACTCACAAAAATTAAGTTCTTAGTAATGAAGGTCAATGAAAAGGTGTGGGAGAGCTTAAATGAGTTCTTAGTACCAATAACAAACTGCTGTTCTGTATAGATTTAGAGCCAGCTAAGGCTGGAAGAATATGTTGAATCTACTAAGTGAAATCCCAGTGGACAAGCTGAGGACAAACTATAAGGAAAGACAAGGCTGATGAATCAGTCGAGACGTTATCACTAAGAGCACAATGCCCATGACCTGAGTGCTCGCACTTGGTGCAAGTTGTACTGAGTTACAGTAATCCATGTTGAGTTGGCCAGATGCTGAGTTTGGGCCAGAAACCATTTCAGGTGCTCCCCTTGCCTATCTGCAAGGTGATTGATTATGGCTTATGAGGTCAGAGTTGCATAGATACTTGGGAATGAAAATGGTACTAAATGCCATTCAGAAGTACAGAGAACTTCCAGAAGGCATCGTCTGTCAACACAAATTATATTAGTTGGTATGAAAATGTGCTCTTGATCAATCTCTGATTTTTAACTGCTTGGGCAATATTTCTTTTCTGTTATGATTTGCTGACGCAGGTTTTCTTCAGTTTTGAAGCATTCAGAAAGTAAATCTTAAAACATTTTCAAAGTATCCCTTCCTTTGACATGACATGTCTTTTACACTTTGGTTTTCTTGGGTCTCAGTGGAATGCTTGAGTAACTGATCTTTTCATAAATTACAGCAGAGTTTTGATTGTTTGTTTGGTTGGTTGGTTTTGTTTTTGAAAGGAAAAATTAGCATCGTGTTTGGTATCATACCTGGATCTGTCTTCTTGGATCATAGGTATCAGATGAGTCAATACTCTGCATGTTTATTGCAGAGCAAGGACTAAATACACATGGAAACATAACTGTTAATACACCTGTTTGTGCAAAGACCACTCCATTATACCTTAAAATTCAGAATTGGTAAAACTGCTGTACTTAATCATTATTGTATCTTTGTTAAAAGATAATAGTAGTAAAATGAGCATCTGTCATTTTTTATTGTCAGATAATGTACTGATACTTGCCACAATAAAGTCTCTGAGTCATCAGGCCCAGGATATGACAGAACACACTTGGCAGTCTCCATTTTATACAGAGATGACTAATTTATAGGGAACTTTCCTTTCTAGTTTCCTGAGCTAGTAAATGACAAATATGAAAGTCAGGCCAGAAACAGTCCACCTAGAGAATCCTGTTTTGTTACCATCACAGAATCTTGCTTTTAGCTCCGAACTATTGGACTCCAAATAGCTGTGTATTCAATGATACAGACATTACCAATAAATAATAACAATGATTAAAGGAGTCAAGGAGTTTCGAAACCAGAGATAGCTTAAGGAACAACCATCATATCTTCCCAGTGCCCAGTTAGGAGACTGGAGTCCCAGAGGGAAGGAAAACTGTCAGAGAGAAAGACACCACAGAGCTGGGAGATCAGCTCAGGTCTCTTGTCTTCAGTGATACATTTTTCAGTAATAATATGCTCTTTCTGATTTGTTTTCAACTTGTACAATCTTTTCCACGTGATGAAAATTTTTACTATTCATCTTTGAGACTTGTAATTGTACAAGAAAGAAGCAGGTATGCAACATTTTAGAGTATATATTATGCCCTAGAAAGTGACTCCAAGATATAGACAGGACCATCCTCCTGCTTTACAAAGGAAGAAACTGAGACACAGAAAGATTAAAAACTTGCCTCTCATCTTTGAGCTGGAAAGCAGAGGACTCCTGTTTTAAACTGATACTCCTCTAGCTTTAATGCAGACAGCATTTGTGCTCCTGAAGGTGCTCTCATTCATGCCTTCAGAGAAGGTGCCCCTCACAAAAATACAGTTTCAACTCTTGCTGTGTTTTTCCCTGTCCCTAGATCTAGTAGATTCTAAAGATCTCCTCTTTTCCAGTTTTTCAAATGCATCTGATCTACCCATGAAGTATCTATTGAAAGACTTGGTTGTGGAGATTTTTCAGCTTTTTGGTAAAACAAAACTAAACTATGAACTAAAGTAAACTAAACTAAACTAAACTAAATTAAACTAAACTTCCTATCTGAATGTTTCCTAATTAAAAAAAATTCTACTACTGAGAACGTCCTTTTATTCATAATTGCTTCTCAGATAAATCCAGTTGAGCTCCATCCTGGGTGTAAATATTGAGTTGAAAATTGTCTACACTCTGTCCTACTGGGGCTTTGTGCTTTAGTTTCTCCAATTTACTCACAGGATCTAAGCTTAAGGGCCCCAAAGAAGAGCTGCACTGATGTTTAGCTATCATACACCAGTTCATACCATGGATTATCTCATATCCCAGAAAAGGGATTTGTATCCAGGATAATCCTTCCTTTCTGCATCTTGACCTCTCTTGAAACAGAAGAGTCATCTTACAGCCAGTGAGAGCAAAGCAAAGGAAGAGTCTTTGAACTGCTGCATAGGATGACAAGACTCCCATTAGCGATTTTCCTCATCTACAGGAAATAATTTTTTGGCTCCAACCTTTGCTGGAGGATCATGAATTTCAAACTCATATGATCTCATCTGGAACACTCTGACAGTCAATCCAATCTGTTAAATAAGGTAGTGGGGCAGTGAGTTGCCTACAAACATTTGGCAAGAATTTGTCATTACTATTGCTATTTCTCTGTTGCTATTAAAATTCCTGTTTGACAAGCAAACAAACAAACAAACAAACAAGCCAGCATGGTCTTAGTACAGAGACAGAAAGTTTGATCAGTGGGAAAGAATTGAAGACCCAGAACTAAAACATATGATCTTATGTACATATGATCTTTGACAAAGAAGTCAAAAATATAAAATGGAAAAAGGAAAGCACTTTCAACAAATGGCGCTGGTCTAAATGGCAGTTTGTATGTAGAAAATGAATGTAGATCCATATTTGTCACCTTGAACGAAGCTCAAGTCCAAGTGGATCAAGAGCTTCAACATAAAACCAGATACACTGAATCTAATAGAATAGGAAGTAGGAAAGAGCTTTGAACTCATTGGCACAGGGGGAAATTTCCTAAACAAAACTCCAATGGCTCGCACTCTAAGATCAAGAATTGATAAATGGGACCTCATGAAACTAGGAAGCTTCTCTAAGGCAAAAGACATAGTTAATAGGACAAACCAGCAACCTACAGATTGGGAAAAAAGTCTTCACTAACCCCACCTCTGATAGAGGGCTAGTAACCAAAATATATAAAGAATACAAGAAGCTAAATTCCCAAAATCCAAACAACTAAATCAAAAAATGTTGCATAGAACTAAACAGAGAATTCAAAACAGATGAATATCAAGTGGCAGAGAAGCACTTAAATAAATGTTGAAAGTCCTTAGTTATCAGGGAAATGCAAATCAAAACAATCCTGAGATTTCACTTTACATCAATTAGGATGTCTAAGATTAAAATCTCACGTGGCAGCACTTGTTGTAGAGGATGTGAAGAAAGAGGAACATTCCTTCATTTCTAGTACGATTGCAAGCTGGTACAACCACTCTGAAAATCAATCTGGAGTTTCCTCAGAAAATTTGGAAACAGATCTATGTGAAGACCTAGCTATACAACTCTTGGGTATATACCCAAAAGATACGCCACCATACTGTAGGGGCATTCTACCTTCATACTGTGTTCCTCTATCTTCACAGTGGCCTTATTTGTGATAACCATGAGCTGGAAATAACCCAGTTGTCCCACTCTGGAAGAATAGATATGGGAAATGTGGTTCATTTACACAATGGAATATTATTCAGCTATTAAAAACAAGGACATCATGAGTTATGCAGGCAAATGGATAGAAATACAAAATATCATCCTGAGTGAGGTAACTCAGACCCAAAAGGACATGCCAGGCATACACTCACTAATAGGTGGATATTAGAAAAAAAAAAAACAGAACACCTAGGATACTATCCACAGACTCAAGAAGGTTACTAAGCCAAATGGCCCAAGTGAAGATCACTCAATCCCACTTGGGAGGGAGAAGAAAGCAATCACCACGGGGACAAGAGAGAGGGAGGGATCTGGGTGGGAGAGGGAATAGGGAGGGAAAGGGGGCAACATGATCAGGCACTGGGGTAGAGCAAAACAGGAGTGAAGCCCTGAGTGCCACTAGAAAGGATGAAAACAGGCAATCTCTGGAGATAGGTTGTAAGGGGAATGCTCTAGAAGGTACAAGACACCTGGGAGTTGAGAGATGCTCAGAACTCAGAGTATTGCCGAACAGTGGGGATAAGGAACTTGTAGAGTTTACCTCCGTTAGAAGGACAGCATCGAGTGGAGGGATGGGATTGCCATCCTATAGTCAAAAACTCCAACCCAAAATTGTCCCTGTCTAAAAAAAAAAGTGCAGGGACAAAAATGGAGAGAAGACTGAGGGAAAGGATATCCAGTGACCAGCCCAAACGGGCATCCATCTCAACGGGAGGCTCCAAGGCCTAACATTATTACTGATGCTGTATTGTGCTTATAGATAGAAGTTTAGCATGGTTGCCCTCCGAGAGGGTCAACAAGCAGCTGAAAGTGTCAGATGCAAATACTTACATTCAACCAATGGACAGAAGCCAGAAACCCTGTTGTTGAATTGAGGAAAGGCTGGAAGAAGCTGAGGAGGAGAGTGACTCCATAGAAGACCTGCAGTCTCAGTTAACTTGGACCAGTACATCTCTCAGACACTAAACCACCAAACAAGCAGCATACACTAGCTCATATTAGGGCCCTGACGCATATAAAACAGAAGAGTGCCTGGTCTGGCCTCAGTGGGAGAAGAAGCACTTAACCTTAGAGAGATTTGAGGCACCAGAGAGTGGGGAGGTTTTTAGGGTTGGGGTGGGGTGAGTGGGGACATCCTTCTTGGAGACATGGGAGGAGGAATGGGAAGAGGAACTGTGGAAGGGCTGACTGGGAAGGGGATAACAATTGGACTAGAAGGAAGGAAGGAAGGAAGGAAGGAAGGAAGGAAGGAAGGAAGGAAGGAAGGAAGGAAGGAA
>NW_021604651.1:1565247-1579473 GCF_004785775.1 Grammomys surdaster
GAAGGAAGGAAGGAAGGAAGGAAGGAAGGAAGGAAGGAAGGAAGGAAAAGAAAAGCTGGTTGGTGAGAGCATGATTATATGATACACAGAGAAAACCTGAGTGCTTCCTAGCTTTGGGAGAGAATGTCCTTAAAAATAAATCACCTCTCAGAGCTCAATTATAAATTTAACAATCAACACCTGTTTTATATTTATGTCATGGATTGGAATGAATATATATATATATATATATATATATATATATATATATATATATTTGCTTTAATTAAAAATAATTTTTTCACACATAGGGTATGCTAATTTGAGTTTCCCCTTCTGTACCTTTCTCTTACTGCTCCCCACTTCAATTTCATCCAGATCCATCACTTTTCTGTCTCTTGTTAGAAAACCAATGTGCTTCTATGGGATAATAATAATATAATGCAACGTAATAAAACAACCTGTGTTAGGTTTCCATAATACACCTCAAATGCTACTTAATTTTAGCTGTTTCTCAAATCTTGCCTCCCTCATTCCACTTGATCTTTCCATTTAAGACTTATTGATACATGATTATTCTATTTCCCTTTCCTAATGAAAACCATTTGCACATAACCTTCATGGTTCTAAGTATTGTAGCTTGGTTATAATTGACTTCACAGCTAATATCAACATGTAGGCAAATGCAAATCATGGTTATCTCTCTGAGTCTAGGTCTACAGAACACCAAATAGACTAGACCAAAAAAGAAATACCTCCCATCAAATAATAATCAAAACACCAAATGCACAAAACAAAGAAAGAATATTAAATGCAGTAAGGGAAAAAGACCAAGTAACATATAAAGGCAGACCTATCTGAATTGCACCAGACTTCTCCACAGAGACTCTTAAAGCCAGAAGATCTTAGGCAGGTGTCATACAGACCCTAAGAAAACAAAAATGCCAGCCCAGGCTACTATACCCAGCAAAACTCTTGATTACCATAGATGGAGAAACAAAGGTATTCCAAGACAAAACCAAATTTAAACCATATCCACGAATCCAGCCTTACAGAGGATAATAGAAGGAAAAGTCCAACACAAGTAGGAAAACTATACCCAAGAAAAAGTAAGAAAGAAATCTTTTTTAGCAAACCCAAAAGAAATCACACAAACATAATTACACCTCTAACAACAAAAGTAACTAGAAGCAACAATCATTGGTCCCTAATATCTGTCAACATCAGTGGACTCAATTCCCCTATAAAAAGCCATAGACTAAAAGACTGGATACCGAAACAGGACTCAGAATTTTGATGCATACAGGAAACACACCTCAGTAACAAACACAGAAAACTACCTCAAATAAAAGGCTGAAAAAAATTTCAAAGCAAATGGTCCCAAGAAACAACCTGGAATAGCAACTGTAATATCCAGTAAAATAGACTTTCAACCAAAATTTATTTAAAAAGATGGGAAAGGACACTACATACTAATGAAAGGAAAATCCAGCAAGATGAACTCTCAATTCTGAACATATATGCCCCAGATGCAATTGCACCCACATTTGTAAAATAAATATTACTAAAGTTCAAAGAAAACATTGAACCTCACAGAATAATAATAGAAAATTTTACCACCCCACTCTCACCAATGGATAGATCATGGAAACAGAAACTAAATAGAGACACAGTGAAACTAACTAAAGTTATGAACCAAATGGATTTAACAGATATTAAACATTACCATTACATTTATAAACATTATAAACATTACAAATATAAATATTACTAGAACGTTTCTCTCTAAAATGAAAGAATATACCTTATTCTCAGCACCTCATGGTACCTTATGAAAAATCAACCGTATAATCAGACACAAAACAAACCTCAATAGACACAAGAACATTGAATTAATCCCATGGATTCTCTCAGCCCACCAAGGACAAAGGCTGTTCTTCATTAACAAAACAACTGAAAGCCCATATACACATGAATGCTGAACAACGATCTATTCAATGTAACTTTGTCAAGGAAGAAATAAAGAAATTAAAGGCTTTATAGAATTTAATGAAAATGAACTCACAAAATACTCACTTATGAGACACAATGAAAGCAGTGCTAAGAGGAAAACTGATAGTGCTGAGTGCCTCTATAAATAAATTATAGAGAGCATACACTAGTAGCACAACAATGCATCTGAAAGATATGGCACAAAAAGAAGCAAATACATCCAAGAGGAGTAGACACCAGGAAATAATCAAACTCATGGCTAATATCAACCAAGTAGAAACAAAAAAAGAACTATACAAAGAATCAACAAATGAGCAGTTTCTTTGAGAAAATAAATAATATAGACAAACTCTTAGCCAGACTAACCAGAGGGCACAGAGACAGTATCCAAATTAACTAAATCAGAAATGAAAATGGAGACAAAACAACAGAAAACTCAAGAATCAAAAAATCATCAGATCCTACTATAAAAGTCTATATTCAACAAAATGGGAAAATCTGATGAAATGGATGATTTTCTAGACAGATACAAGGTACCAAAGTTAAATCAGGATCAGATAAACAATTTAAATAGTCCCAGAACCCCTAAAGAAATAGAAACATTTATTAGAAGTCTCCCAACAAAAAAGCCCAGGACCAGAGAGTTTTAGTGCAGAATTCTATTAGATCTTCAAAGAAGACCTAATACCTAACATTTCTCAAATTATTCCACACAATATAAACTTAAGGAAAACTACCCAATTCTTTCTATGAAACAACAGTTATGTTAATACCTAAACCACAAAAAGATCCAATACATTAGGAGAATTTCAGACCGATTTTCTTTATGAATATTGATGCAAAACTACTCAATAAAATTCTTGCAAACTGAATCCAAGAACACATCAAAGTGATCATTCACCATGGTCAAGTAGGCTTCATCCCAAAGATACAGGGATAGCCAATATAAATAAATCTAACAATTTAATCCACTATATAAACTAAGTCAAAAGAAAAAAAACACATGATCATCTCATCAGATACTGAAAAGACCTTTGACATAATACAACACTCCTTCATGTTAAAAGTATTGTTGAGATCAGGACTTCAATGTCCATACCTAATTATAATAAAAACAGCATACAGCAAACCAATAGCCTACATTAAATTAAAAACAATCCCTTTAAAATCAGGGAAAAGGATGCTTTTTCTCTCACTACCTACTCAATATAGTACATGAAGTTCTAGCCAGAGCAATTAGACAACCAAAGATTCAAAGGAATACAAAATAGGAAGAAGGAAATCAAGATATCACTATTTGCAGATGATATGATAGCATATATAAGCAACCCTAAAAATTCTACAAGAGTGTTCCTACAACTTATAAACAACTTCAGTGAAGTGGCTGAACATAAAATTAACTATAACAATCAGTAGCCTTCCTTTAATCAAAGGTTAAAAATTCTGAGAAAGAAAGTAGGGAAACAACATTCTTCACAATAGTCACAAATAATATAAAGTATCTTGGAGTGCCTCTATCCAAGCAAGTGAATGATCTGAATGACAAGAACTTCAAGTCCCTGAAGAAACAAATTGAAGTCCTCAGAAGACAGAAAGATCTCCCATGCTTATGGATTTGCAGGATTAATATAGTAAACATGGCCATCTTACTGAAAACATTCTACAGATTCAGTGATTCTCTCAAATTCCAACTCAGTTCTTCATAGACTTAGAAAGAACAATTCTCATATTCATTTAGAATCACCAAAAACAAACAAAAAAAGGGTTGTGAAAACTATTCTCAACAATAATAGAACTTTTGAGAGAATAACCAACCCTGACTTCAAGCTGTACTATAGAACAATAGTGATAAAAAAAAAACTACATGGTGTTTGTAGAGACAGGCAGGCAGATCAATAAAATAAAATTGAAAACCCAGAAATGAACCCACACACCTATGGTCACTTGAACTTTGACAAAGAATCTAAAAACCATCCAGTGGGGGGGAAAAATACAGTTTTTCTTTCTTCCTTCTTTCTTTTTTGTTTTAAAATTTCTTCTTTAATCTTTTTTTACAGTCCAGAGGTTATCTCCCTCCCAGTTCACCCTCTGACTGTTACACATTTCATACTTTCTCCCTGCATATCCAAGAGGATGTCCCTACCCCCATCCTTAACCCACCAGACCTCCCTACTATCTGAGGCCCCAGGTCTCTTGAAGCTTAGGCACTTATTCTCTGACTGAGTCCAGAACCCTGGCAGTCCTCTGCTGTTGAGGGCCTCGTACCAGCTGGTGTATGCTGCTTGGTTGGTGGCTCAGTAAAAGAGAGCACTTTCAACAAATGGTGCTAATTCAACTGGCAGTCATCATGTAGAAGAATGCAAACTGATCCATTCTTATCTTCTTGTATAAAGCTCTATTCCAAGTAGATCAAGAACCTCTGCATAAAACCAGATATGCTGAACATATTAGAAGTGAAAGTGGGAAGAACCTCAAACACATAGGCACAGGGGAAAATTTCCTGACCAGAACACCAATGACTTATGCTCTAAGATTAGCATTTGACAAATGGGGCATCATTAAGTTGAAAAGCTTCTGTAAGGCAGAAGACACTGTCAATAAGACACTGTCAATAAGACAAAACAGCAACTCACAGATTAGGCAAAGATCTTTTTATCAGCCCTGTATCCAATAGAGGGCTGATATGAAAATATACAAAGAACTCAAAGAAGTTAGACTCCAGAGAACCAAATAACCCTATCAAAAATGGGGAACACAGATAAACAGAGAATTCTCAACTGAGGAAACTTGAATGGCCGAGAAGCACCTAAAGAAATGTTCGAAATCCTTAATCATCAGGGAAATGTAAATCAAAACGACTCTGAGATTCCACCTCACACAAGTCAGAATGGCTAAGATCAAAAATGCAGATGACAACAGCTGCTTTCAAGGATGTAGAGAAAGAGGAGCATTCCTCCTGCTGGTGGGACTGTAAGGTAGTAAACCACTTTGGAAGTCAATCTGCCATTTCCTAAGAAATTTGAAAGAGTTCTACCTGAAGAACCAGCTATACCATTCCTGAGCATATACCTAAAAGATGCTCCAACATATAACAAGGACACATGTTCCACTATGTTTATAGAAGCTTTATTTATAATAACCTGAAGCTGCAAACAACTCAGATGTCCCTAACAGAAAAATGGATACAGAAAATGTGGTATATTTACACAATGAAGTACTACTTAGCTATTAAAAACAATGAATTCATGAAATTCTTAGGCAAATGGATGGAACTAGAAAATATCACCCTGATTAAGTTAGCACAATCACAAAAGAACACAGATGATATGAACTCACTGAGAAGTGGATGTTAGCCCAAAAGCTCATACTGCCCATAATACAACCCATAAACAATGTGGAGCTTAGGAGGAAGAAAGACCAGAATCCATTGAGGGGGGCACAGGATAATCACAGGAGATGGTGGGATGGGGGACCTGGGAGGGAGAGAGGAAGGGGAAGTAATGAAGGGGGTAGTATCAGATACTAGAGGGGGTAAGAGAGGTACAATGGGTAAGGAAATCGAATAAAAATATGCAGCAGTAGGAGGTAAGGAACTAGGGACAGGCAGTGGAGAGTTCCAGATACCAGAGAAGCGAGGGCCTCCCAGGACCCAACAGGGATGACTTTAACTGAAATGTGCAGTAAATGGGAGATAGAACCTGTAGAGAGTACCTCTAGTAGATAGACATGGTCCCTTGTAGAGGGATGGGGCCACCCACATATCTCAAAGTTTTTAACCCAGAAATGTTCCTGTCCAAAGAAAAGACAGGGGCAAAATTGGAGCAGAGATTGAATGAAGGTTCAACATGGGACTGTCATACCTGTGGATCCATCTTGTCTGCAGACACCAAACCCTGACACTGTTGTTGTTGCCAAGAGACACTTGCTGACAGGAACCTGGTGTGAATATTCCTTGGGAGGTTTGGCCAGCAACTGACCAATGCAGATGTGGGTGCTTGAATCCAACAATCAGACTGAGCTCGGGACTCTGGTGGGGGAGCTGGTGGAGGGACTGGAGGAGATGAGGAGAATTGCAACCCCAGAAGTAGAACAATGTCGGCTCTCAGGATCACTCGGTGCTCCCAGGTACTAGACCGTCATCCAAGGTGTATACATGGAAGGATCCATGGCTCCAGATACATATATAGCAGAGGATGGCCTTGTCTGACCTCATTGAGAGGGAAGGGCCTTGGTCTTGTGGAGAACTGATTCATAGAGGAATGCTGGAGCAGTGGGACAGGAGAGCACCCTCATAGAGACAAAGGGGATGGGTGAAGAAGGCAGATGTGGGATGGGGGTTGTGGAGGGGAAACTGGGAAGTGGGATATCATTGAGATGTAAACAAGTGGTATGATAAATAAATAAATAGTGCAACAATGGTATAATTCAGTAGGCTTGGGAAGGGAAACCACCATATTTTTATATTAAGATCATTTTGAAAATGTGTCCTAGGTTGGATTAAAGCAGTGACAGTACATCACCATGTTACTGACAACATAAACATAATGCTCACAATACTGAACACTCAAGTAAATAATAAAAACAGAAAGTCTTATGATTTGATATGAGCACATAAGATTTATCAAAAATTTATAAAGAAATGCAAACATTTAAAACATGTTAATCTCCGTAGATATCTAAAATTTAGTTATCCTTAGAAATAACTGTAAATCTTAAACTATTTGCATTAAACATAACATAGATTGCCAATTTCAGCTCTTGGTTCCTTGATTCAATTCCTTTATTGTCTTTAAATGTCTAGGAATTTTTTCATTGCAATGAATTACAGGTTTAAAACTCCATGAAGTACTTTTCAGTGAACAATACAAAATGCATGCCACAAAATTTTATTTTCAGATATTATTTTAGACATTGAGAGAAAAAAATCTTTCAAGGTGAAATTTTCTTTGTTTGAGTGATCTTAACACCCACTCTTGAGACAGAAGCACCATTAGACATAAGATGAATTCCAGTTTCAGGAAACGTGAACTGTTCCTGCATTGGAATTTCCTTCTTGATTTTCTTTCTTTTAAAAAAAAAATTTTTTTTACTTATTGACTTTACATCCCACTCACTGTATCCCTCCTGTTCATCCCCTCCCACAATTGTTTACTCATGGCCTCTCCCCTACTCCTCTGAGTTGTTGTAGACCACCTGGGCATCCCCCAACTCTGGCACTTCAAGTCTCATGACAGCCCAGCTAAAAATATATGACAAGACTCAGGAGAGCTTTAAAATGAAAGAAGAACAAGTAAGCCAGAATCCCAGCATGGATGGGGGAGAGGCTTCTGAAGTCCTGTACTGTCTGAGGAACATTTCAAAATGATCTTCCCTTCAGGGATGCTAACTCTGAGAAGTTTAGCATAACACCAGTAGGTAGGTGGTAACAGAACCATGAACATATAGTCAACACAAAATGGACTCCGTAGGGCTTATAAATAAATGAATAAGTGAATGAGTAAATAAATAGATAATAAATAAGCAAGTAGATAGATAAAAAATAAATAATATGATGTTGGGAGAGAGAAGTAGTGAGTAAATGGAGGAAAGAACATAGTAAAGAGATAGCTAAGGTTGGATGTGATTTATCAAGACATGCTTTATGAATGTAGAAGTATTATATGAATATTTAATAGAAACATGATATTTTTAATTATTAGGAAGACAAATTAAAAGACATACTGAGATTACAATGTTATAAAACAACATATGAAATGTTTTCTGGGACAAAAAGAATTTACAAATCATTTCAGTGGTTGCTACAGGAATATGGACTGGCCAGAAAGATCGAAAAACGACAGACGGCTTCATGAGTGACACCGATATTTTACATCATGGATAATGAGTACATGACTACATAAATGTCATCATAATCTACATGTCAAATGGTGTTACTATAATGGAGAATAAATTATATTTAGTGTAACACATAGAGATACTTATGTTTTCTTTCTAAAACTTTAATAAAATTACTTATACTGTATTAATGGACTTAGAATACTTAAATATATTCTTACAAAATCCTCCTGCTTGGTGTTTTTCATTGTGATGGAGTCATTACTGTCACTATTCGTATAGACATAGATATTAACTATTACATAGATAATTACATAGATATTTTAGGTGATTTTGTTCCAAAGCTTAGTGATTAGTGTGTGAGAAAACCAGGGCTCAGATGCAACCCTATTGAACTTGACTTCCACTGAAGTGGAAGCAGCATGAGTCTCTGAAGAGTAATTAGAGAAGTTGAAATCTCACTCCCAAAATATATGGAAATTTTGGATGGAATATTTTTATTTTTTCTGAGAAATTTTGCTTAATTCTCATTAGCACAAAAGTGTTATTCTTGAAAGTGTCTAGGACCATTCTTAGCACATTAAATATTCTCTGATTATTGACACCTGTCCTTCACCTTTTCTATCAAATACCGTCCCACTAATCAATGTTGTACAGATAATCTCACTCGTAATGTACTGTCATCTCTCATGCCTTCTAAATCAAGATTCTTAGAGACAGAACCTCAGTGTCACACATTCATTTGGAAGCAAATGTTGAAATTCTTTTCCTAATTATGTCTTGGGATTTCTCTGATCATGCCTTTGGTCTAAAAAATCCCCTAAAGCCACATTTGAGAACTTTCTTCATTACAAAGTAAACTCATCAACCTCAAAGCTTAAATTTCATTTAGGTGTGTCTAAAATGCCTGAATTTCACTCATCATTGTAAACAGTTTGGTGGTAACTTCACGAACCATAATCTTAATATCAGAAATTTCTAATTATTCTCATGAGCCTAGGTATTTTGTTTAAAGCTTAGTGGATAGAGGGGCCTAGAGAGATTGCTCAACAGTTTATACCATTAGCTTCTTTTGCAGAAAACTCTGGTTCACTTCCTAGATCTTCCATGGTGGTTTCCAACCCTCTGTAACTCTCTAGTTGCAGTGACTCCAACACCTCCTTCTGGTCTCTGCAGGAACCAAGGACACAAGTGATGCAATGACATGCAGGCAAAACACTTTACTCATAAATAAAAGTTCAAAATAATTTTAACACAGAAGTCAGCATATGCTATTAATAATTAAAATTAAAATCACTCATAGCAAGAACACTGTAAAATATTCACAAAATTTATAATAGTCACCCAAAGCATGCTTATATACTGCTTTATGTATTAATACACATAAATCATAACCAGTGGTTTAAACTACAAGTCTATGGTCGTAATTTTCATTTAAAGTGAATTTTAAAATGAAATTTAAAAACAAATGTAAAAGAACATAAAATACAGTTTACAGAAAAATCCTTAAACTGCCAATCAAAACATAGAGAGCAAACGAATTTCAAAGACATGAAACATATTTTGTCTTTTAATAGTGTCAGAAATTGGTACCTGCACATGTGATGGGTCTCAAGCAGGAATGGTTATTAGTTGGCCATTCTCTTAGTCTCTGCTCCGTTCTCCATGCCTGCACTTATTGCAGACAGGATAAATTTTGGGTTGAAAGTTTTGTAGGAAGATTGGTGTCTTTATTGCTCCACTGGGGCTCCTTCCAGGCTCCAAGAGGTAGCCTCTTCAGGTTCCATATCACAATGTTGTGAGTCACAACTAAGGTTACCCTCTTGATTCTTGGGTACCTCCCTTACCCCAGGCCCTTTTCTTGTCCCAGAGATGACCCCCACCTCCTCCCTTGTCAGTTGCAGATTTCCATTCATTTTCATGGCTGTCTAGCCATCTCTCCTGTCCTTCCCGTCCCCTAATCCTGAGTGCCCCATTCTCCTCTCCCTCAGTTTCCTCCTTCCATCTGCCCCTTATGACTATATTCTTTTCTATTCTAAGTGAGATTCCAGCTTCCATACTTAGGCCTTCCTTCTTGTTTAGCTTATACGGGTCTGCGAAGTATAGCATAGTACCTAAATTTTATTGCTAATATCCACTTATAAGTGAATAGGTATCATATATGTCCTTTGGAACTGGGTTACCTCACTAAGAATAACATTCTCACATCCCACCTATGTGTGTGCAAAATTCATGACATCTTTGTTTTTAATAAGAGAATAGTGTTTCACTGTGTAAATGTACCACATTTTCTTTATCCATTATTCATTTGTGGGACATCTAGCTTGTTTACAGGTGTATATCAATTTTAAAAGAAATAGACTAAATATAAGCTAATACAAAGAAGCAAAGTAGAACTCAGCCCTAGAAACATATAATTTATTGGTTTGTAGAAATATCACTCAAATCATGTGTTTAATGAATTAAGACTGAAGATAGACGCACTCTAGGAACAACAGATTAGAACCAGGGGGAAAAAAAGACATTTTATAGTTTTATCTACTTATAAAGAATCACAAAATCGTTTAAAGTAATAAATGATTCCATGTTTTACCATTGCAAAATTCAGTTTACACAAAAATTTAATTAAGTGAATTCACAACATTTACAAAATCATGAACTTTATTGTAACATTTGGTTTTTTTTAAATGTTTTTTATTGGATGTTTTATTTACATTTCATATGTTGTCCCCTTACCCCATTCCCCACCCAGGAACCCCCTACCCCTCACCCCTCTTCCTTCTTCTCTGCTGATGTAAACCCTACCTACCACCCCACTCCAGCCTCCCCAGCCTCAAAATTTCCACCCTCTGGGGCAGCCATCCTTCATGAGGTCAAGGATCTCTTCTTCCACCTATGCCCAGCAGGGCCCTCCACACTTACATATACAGCTGAAGCCATGGATCCCTCCCTAAGTGCTCCCAGGCTGGTGGTTTAGACCCTGGGAGCTGTGGTTGGTTGGTATTGTTGCTCTCCTCATGGGGCCACAAACCCTTTCAGCTCCAATGGCATTCACTCTAACTCCTCTATAGGGAACCCCATGATCAGTTCAATGGCTAGTTGTGAGCATCTGCCTCTGAATATGTCAGACTCTTGAATACCTCTGAGGAGACATCCACATCAGGCTCTTATCAGCATGCACTTCCTGACATCCACATCAGCATCTACCTTTGGGGACTGCACATGGGATGGATACTCAGGTGGAATGGTCTTCAGGCGGCCCCTCCTTCAGTTTCTGTCCCTCACTTTGCCTCCATATTTGCTCCCTTGAGTATTTTGTTTTGCTCCTTCTAAGAAGTACCGAATCACCACCACTTGGTCTTCCTTCTTCATGAGCTTCATGTGGCCTGTGAGTTGCATCTTGGGCATTTCAAGGTTCTGGGCTAATATCCAATAATCAGTGAGTGAATACCATGTGTGTTCTTTTGTGATTGGCTTACTTCACTCAGGATGATAATTTCTAGTTCCATCCATTTACCTAGGGACCTCTCAAATTCATTGTTTTTAATAGCAGAGTAATACTCCATTGTGTAAATATACCACATTTTTTGAATCCATTCCTCAGTTGAAGGACATCTGGGTTCTTTCCAGCTCCTGGCTATTATAAATAAGGCTGCTATGAACATAGTTGAGCATATGTCCTTGTTATATGTTCGAGCATCTTCTGGGTATATGCCTAGGAGTGGTATAGCTGGATCCTCAGGTAATGCTATGTCCAATTTTCTGAGAAACCACCACACTGATTTCCAAAGTGGTTGCACCATCTTGCAGTCCCACCAACAATGGAGGAGTGTTCCTATTTCTCCACACCCTCGCCAGCATCTACTATCACCTGAGTTTTTAATCTTAGCCATTCTGACTGGTGTGAGATGGAATCTCAGGGTTGTTTTGATTTGCATTTCCCTAAAGACTAAGGATGCTGAACATTTTTTTAGGTGCTTCTCGGCCATTCGATTTTCTTCCATTGAAAATTCTTTGTTAAGCTTTATACCCCATTTTTTAATAGGGTAATTTGGTTGTCTGGAGTCTAATTTCTTGAGTTCTTTGTATATATTGGATATGAGCCCTCTATCAGATGAAGGATTGGTAAAGATCTTTTCCCAATTTGTTGGTTGTCATTTTGTCCTATTGACAGTGTCCTTTGCCTTACAGAAACTTTGCAATTTTATGAAGTCCCATTTGTCAATTCTTGATCTTAGAGCATATGCCATTGGAGTTCTGTTCAGGAATTTTTCCCCTGTCCCCAAGTATTCGAGGCTCTTCCCCACCTTATCTTCTATTAGTTTCAGTGTATTTGGTTTTATGTGGAGGTCCTTTATCCACTTAGACTTGAGCTTTGTACAAGGGGATAAGAATGGATCAATTTTCATTCTTCTACATGTTGTCCTCCAGTTGAACCAGCACCATTTGTTGAAAATGTTGTCCTTTTTCCACTGGACAGTTTTAGCTCCTTTGTCAAAGACCAAGTGACCATAGGAGTGTGGGTTCATTTCTAAGTCTTCAATTCTATTCCATTGATCTTCCTGCCTGTCTCTGTACCAATACCAGGTAGTTTTTATCACTATTGCTCTGTAGTACAGCTTGAGGTCAGGGATGGTGATTCCTCCAGAAGTTCTTTTATTGTTGAGAAGAGTTTTCGCTATCCTGGGTTTTTTGTTATTCCATATTTATTTGAGAATTTCCTTTTCTAACACTGTGAAGAATTGAGTTGGGATTTTAATGGGGATTGCATTGAATCTGTAGATTGCTTTTGGCAAGATGGCCATTTTTATTATATTAATCCTGCCAATCCATGAGCATGGGAGATCTTTCCATCTTCAGAGATCTTCTTCAATTTCTTTCTTCAGAGACTTGAAGTTCTTGTCATACAGGTCTTTCACTTGCTTGGTTAGATTCACACCAAGGTATTTTATATTATTTGCAACTATTGTGAAGGGTGTCATTTCCCTAATTTCTTTTTCAGTCTGTTTATCTTTCATGTAGAGGAAGGCTACTGATTTGTTTGAGTTGATTTTATAACCAGCCACTTTCCTGAAGTTGTTTATCAGGTTTAGGAGTTCTCTGGTGGAAGTTTGGGGGTCACTTAAGTATACTATCATATCATCTGCGTATAGTGATATTTTGACTTCTTCCTTTCCTATTTGTATCCCTTTGACTTCTTTTTGTTGTCTAATTTCTCTAGCTAGGACTTCTAGTATTAGGGGTAGGGGGAGAGTGGGCAGCCTTGTCTAGTCCCTGATCTTAGTGGGATTGCTTCAAGTTTCTCTCCATTTACCTTGATGTTGGCTACTGGTTTGCTCTAAATTGCTTTTACTATGTTTAGGTAGGGGCCTTGAATTCCTGATCTTTCCAAGACTTTTATCATGAAGGGATGTTGAATTTTGTCAAATGCTTTCTCAGCATCTAGTGAGATGATCATGTGGTTTTTTTCTTTATGTTTGTTTATATAATGGATTACATTGATGGATTTCCGAATATTGAACCATCCCTGCATTCCTGGGATAAAACCTACTTGATCATGATGGATGATTGTTTTGATGTGGTCTTGGATTCAGTTTGCTAGAATTTTTGCATCGATGTTCATAAGGGAGATTGGTCTGAAGTTCTCTTTCTTTGTCTGGTCTTTGTGGGGTTTGGGTATGAGTGTAATTGTAGCTTCATAGAACGAATTGGGTAATGTTCCTTCTGTCTCTATTTTGTCGAATACTTTGAAGAGAATTGGTATTAGGTCTTCCTTGAAAGTCTGATAGAATTCAGCACTAAAACCATCTGGTCCTGGGCTTTTTTTTAGTGGGGAGACTTTTAATGAGTGCTGCTATTTCCTGAGGAGTTATGGGACTATTTAGATGGTTTATCTGCTCCTGGTTAAAATTTGGTACCTGGTATCTGTCTAGGAAATTGTCCATTTCATCCAGGTTTTCCAGTTTTGTTGAGTATAGGCCTTTGTAGTAGGATCTGATGATTTTTTGAACTTCTTCAGTTTCGGTTGTTATGTCTCCCTTTTCAATTCTGATTTTATTAATTTGTATACTGTCTCTGTGCCCTCTGGTTAATCTGGCTAATGGTTTATCTATCTTGTTGATTTTCACAAAGAACCAGGTCCTGGTTTTATTGATATTTTGTATTGTTCTTTCTGTTTCTATTTGGCTGATTTCAGCCCTGAGTTTGATTATTTCCTGCCTTCTACTCCTCCTGGGTGTATTTGCTTCTTTTTGTTCTAGAGCTTTTTGTTGTGCAGTCAAGTTGTTAGTGTGTGCTCTTTCCAGTTTCTTTTTGTAGGCACTTAGAGCTATGAGTTTTCCTCTTATCACTGCCTTCATGAAGTCCCACAAGTTTTGGTATGATGTGTCCTCATTTTCATTGAATTCTAAAAAGTCTTTT
>NW_021604651.1:1579873-1599059 GCF_004785775.1 Grammomys surdaster
ATTCCTCCAGAAGTTCTTTTATTGTTGAGAATAGTTTTCGCTATCCTGGGTTTTTTGTTATTCCATATGAATTTGAGAATTTCCTTTTCTAACTCTGTGAAGAATTGAGTTGGGATTTTAATGGGGATTGCATTGAATCTGTAGATTGCTTTTGGCAAGATGGCCATTTTTATTATATTAATCCTGCCAATCCATGAGCATGGGAGATCTTTCCATCTTCAGAGATCTTCTTCAATTTCTTTCTTCAGAGACTTGAAGTTCTTGTCATACAGGTCTTTCACTTGCTTGGTTAGATTCACACCAAGGTATTTTATATTATTTGCAACTATTGTGAAGGGTGTCATTTCCCTAATTTCTTTTTCAGTCTGTTTATCTTTCATGTAGAGGAAGGCTACTGATTTGTTTGAGTTGATTTTATAACCAGCCACTTTCCTGAAGTTGTTTATCAGGTTTAGGAGTTCTCTGGTGGAAGTTTGGGGGTCACTTAAGTATACTATCATATCATCTGCGTATAGTGATATTTTGACTTCTTCCTTTCCTATTTGTATCCCTTTGACTTCTTTTTGTTGTCTAATTTCTCTAGCTAGGACTTCTAGTATTAGGGGTAGGGGGAGAGTGGGCAGCCTTGTCTAGTCCCTGATCTTAGTGGGATTGCTTCAAGTTTCTCTCCATTTACCTTGATGTTGGCTACTGGTTTGCTCTAAATTGCTTTTACTATGTTTAGGTAGGGGCCTTGAATTCCTGATCTTTCCAAGACTTTTATCATGAAGGGATGTTGAATTTTGTCAAATGCTTTCTCAGCATCTAGTGAGATGATCATGTGGTTTTTTTCTTTATGTTTGTTTATATAATGGATTACATTGATGGATTTCCGAATATTGAACCATCCCTGCATTCCTGGGATAAAACCTACTTGATCATGATGGATGATTGTTTTGATGTGGTCTTGGATTCAGTTTGCTAGAATTTTTGCATCGATGTTCATAAGGGAGATTGGTCTGAAGTTCTCTTTCTTTGTCTGGTCTTTGTGGGGTTTGGGTATGAGTGTAATTGTAGCTTCATAGAACGAATTGGGTAATGTTCCTTCTGTCTCTATTTTGTCGAATACTTTGAAGAGAATTGGTATTAGGTCTTCCTTGAAAGTCTGATAGAATTCAGCACTAAAACCATCTGGTCCTGGGCTTTTTTTTAGTGGGGAGACTTTTAATGAGTGCTGCTATTTCCTGAGGAGTTATGGGACTATTTAGATGGTTTATCTGCTCCTGGTTAAAATTTGGTACCTGGTATCTGTCTAGGAAATTATCCATTTCATCCAGGTTTTCCAGTTTTGTTGAGTATAGGCCTTTGTAGTAGGATCTGATGATTTTTTGAACTTCTTCAGTTTCGGTTGTTATGTCTCCCTTTTCAATTCTGATTTTATTAATTTGTATACTGTCTCTGTGCCCTCTGCTTAATCTGGCTAATGGTTTATCTATCTTGTTGATTTTCACAAAGAACCAGGTCCTGGTTTTATTGATATTTTGTATTGTTCTTTCTGTTTCTATTTGGCTGATTTCAGCCCTGAGTTTGATTATTTCCTGCCTTCTACTCCTCCTGGGTGTATTTGCTTCTTTTTGTTCTAGAGCTTTTAGTTTTGCAGTCAAGTTGTTAGTGTGTGCTCTTTCCAGTTTCTTTTTGTAGGCACTTAGAGCTATGAGTTTTCCTCTTATCACTGCCTTCATGAAGTCCCACAAGTTTTGGTATGATGTGTCCTCATTTTCATTGAATTCTAAAAAGTCTTTTATTTCTTTCTTTATTTCTTCCTTGACCAAGTCATCATTGAGTAGAGAGTTGTTCAGTTTCCATGTGCTCGTGGGTTTTCCAATGGTTTTGTCATTATTAAAGACCAGTCTTAGTCCGTGGTGATCTGATAAGATGCAAGGGATTATTTCAATCTTTTTGTATCTGTAGAGGCTTGTTTTGTGACCAATTATATGGTCTATTTTGGAGAAGGTACCATGAGGTGCTGAGAAAAAGGTATATTCTTTTGTTTTAGGATGAAATGTTCTATAGATGTCTGTTAAGTCCATTTGGTTCATAACTTCTGTTAATTTCAAAGTGTCTCTATTTAGTTTCTGTTTCCATGATCTGTCCATTGCTGAGAGTGGGGTGTTGAAATCCCCCACTATTATTGTGTGAGGTGTAATGTGTGTTTTGAGCTTTAGTAAAGTTTCTTTTATGTATATAGGTGCCCTTGCATTTGGAGCATAGATGTTCAGAATTGAGAGTTCACCTTGGTAGATTTTTCCTTTGATGAGTATGAAGTGTCCTTCCTTGTCTTTTTTGATTAATTTTGGATGAAAGTCGATTTTATTTGATATTAGAATGGCTACTCCAGCTTGTTTCTTGGGACCATTGGATTGAAAAATTGTTTTCCACCCTTTTATTCTGAGGTAGTGTCTGTCTTTGTCACTGAGGTGCGTTTCTTGTATGCAGCAAAATTCTGGGTCTTGTTTGTGTATCCAGTCTGATAGTCTGCGTCTTTTTATTGGGGAATTGAGACCATTGATGTTAAGAGATATTAAGGAAAAATGATTGTGGCTTCCTGTTATTTTTGTTATTAGAGGTAGAATTGTGTTTGTTTAGCTATCTTCTTTTGGGGTTGTTGGAAGATTACTTCCTTGCTTTTTCTAGGTTGTAGTTTCCCTCCTTGTGTTGGCATTTTCCATCAGTTATCCTTTGAAGTGCTGGGTTTGTGGGAAGATATTGTGCAAATTTGGTTTTGTCATGGAATATCTTGGTTTTACCATCTATAGTGATTGAGAGTTTTGCTGGGTATAGTAATCTGGGCTGCCAACTGTGTTCTCTTAGGGTCTGTATGATGTCAGTCCAGGCTCTTCTGGCTTTTGTAGTCTCTGGTGAGAAGTCTGGTGTAATTCTTATAGGTCTGCCTTTATATGTTACTTGACCTTTTTCCCTTACTGCTTTTAGTATTTTTTCTTTGTTTTGTTCATCTGATGTGTTGATTATTATGTGACGGGAGGTATTTCTTTTCTGGTCTAGTCTATTTGGTGTTCTGTAGGCTTCTTGTATTTTTATGGGCATCTTGTTCTTTAGGTTAGGGAAGTTTTCCTCAGTAATTTTGTTGAAGATATTTACTGGCCCTTTAAGTTGGGAGTCTTCATTCTCATCTATACCTATTATCCTTAGGTTTGGTCTTCTCATTGTGTCCTGGATTTCCTGGATGTTTTGAGTTAGGAGTTTTTTGCATTTTGCATTTTCTTGACAACTGTGTCAATATTTTCCACCGTATCTTCTGCATTTGAGATTCTCTCTTCTATCTCTTGTATTCGGTTGGTGATGCTTGCATCTATGACTCCTGATCTCTTTCTTAGGATTTCTGTCTCCATGGTTGTCTCCCTTTGAGCTTTCCTTACTGTTTTTATTTCCATTTTCAGATCCTGAATGTTTTTGTTTAATTCCTTCTTTGTGTTTTCTTGCATTTTAAGGGATTTCTGTGATCCTCTTTAAGGGCTTCTACCTGTTTACTTGTACTCTCCTGTATTTCTTTAAGGGAGTTACATATGTCCTTCTTATAATCCTCTATCATCATCATGAGAAGTGATTTTAATTCTGAATCCTGCTTTTCTGGTGTGATGGGGTGTTCAGGGTTGCTATATTGGGAGAACTGGGTACTGATGATGCCAAGAAACTTTGGTTTTTGTTGCTTATGTTCTTGATCTTGCCTTTCGCCATCTGGTTAACTCTAGTGTTACCTGCCCTCACTGTGTAAGACTGGAGTCTGTATTTCCAGTTATCTTGCTTGTTGCAGAGCTCCTCAGAGTCCAGTTGTCTCTGTGGTCTTATGATCCTAATCTCCTGGGTGGAAGAACTCCTGGGACTCAGGCCATCTCTTGGATCTGGAAATCCTTCTGCTCTGGGTGCAGTTGTTCCTCTAGGATGGCTCAGTATACGATGTCTCCCAAGTGCAAACCACCTTGGTGTCTGCTGCTCTGAGTGCAGTGGCTCCTCTAGGATGCCTCAGGATTCAGTATCTCCACAGGAGCAGACAAACTCTGTGTTGGCTGCTCTGAGTGCAGTGGCTCCTCTAGGATCACTCAGGATTCAATATCTCCACAGGAGCAGACCAACTCTGTGTCTGCCCCAGCCCAAATGACTAGGCAGTGGTGGAAGGGAAGTGGAATTCCGGAGAGGTGGGGTTTTTGTAGCTGGTGTGTCCTGAATGTCCCTGGCTCCCAGATGTATCTCTGGGGCTTAGGGACTGAGATGGAGTTCCTACCAGCTGCTCTGAGTGCAGTGGCTCCTCTAGGATGGCTCAGGGTTCAGTATCTCCTCAGGAGCAGGACAACTGTGTGTTTGCCCCAGCCCAAAGGACCAGGCAGGGGTGGAAGGGAAGTGGAATTCCGGAGGGGCAGGGCTTGGGTAGCTGGTGTGTCCTGAATGTCCCTGACTCCCAGATGTGTCTCTGGGGCTTAGGGAGTGAGATGGAGTTCTTACCAGCTGCTCTGAAAGCAGTGGCTCCTCTAGGATGGCTCAGGATTCAGTATCTCCACAGGAGCAGATCAACTCAGCTGCTCTGAGTGCAGTGGCTCCTCTAGGATGGCTCAGGATTCAGTATCTCTACAGGAGCAGACCAACTCTGTGTCTGCCCCAGCCCAAAAGCTTATTGTAACATTTGTAAATATAAGGATAAAATTTGAATTTCATCACTAAGAAGTATTTACAATTGATGATTTATATTCACATATTTAATGTGGAATATGTACCAAAATGAGTTTTAACTACTGAATTTAACTCTGCATTATAGAGAATTTAAATCATTGTGATTTTGCAGACATAGTTCAGAAAACCCAGTGGATTTTGAGCAGTAATACCATACCATATTCTAACTAAGAGATACAATATTGACCACAAATAGAACACAGAACTGTAAAAAGCAGGGCAATTTAGATGTGGGTTTTAACTGGGAGAAATAATGTCTAAATATCATAACAATATCACACAACATTTCTTAAATTTTTGTTGAATTACTTTGTCCCTTTTGTAAACTCATGAGTTATTTAAAAATTTTCATTGAAATATTTATACAAACAGGAGCTTCACAGTTGTTCTTTAAACTAAATAACCTGTGTGGGGCCATGTGACTGTGCACATGAGTACTAATCAAGTAAGAAAGTGACAAAGACAGTGAGTCTAAGGTTCTTAATATTTGGAAAAACAGGTTCTAAGAAAGGAAGTGTTTTGGTGTTGATGTTGTTGTCTAAATTTAATCAATGAATATAGTAAGAAATCTAAATGTCAACAGAATGGACAATTAAATTCATAAATAAGTTGAGCAGACAGACAGACAGACAGACATTCTGTACATTGTGGATTCAGCTAATAAGAAATATTCCAATGAAAATCAAGCAGTCTAGAACATAAGTTTAGCCTATCTACTGAATTATACATTCCAAGAACCCAAATTTATACTTGTCAAATTATTATAGAAAACAATTCTATAAAAGTTATTTAAAAAGGGGGACTGAGTATGTTGAGAATAATGAAAAAAATATATATATATACATATACACATGCATACATATATACATACACACAGATAACAAAAGAATAGACAAAGATTATGAACAGACAGATAGACCCACATGTTCACACAACACACACACACACACACACACAGACACATACAACCTCAAAACAAAATCAAAAATTCAAAATACGCCAACTAACCATCTCAATTTGATTACTCAGTAACTTTGTAAACTAATATTCCTTACTAAATTATATCTTACAGAATTATATAGAATTTTGAAGTCTAGTATTTTTTCATCATTGATAATATCTTCTATATAGAAAAAAATAAACTGGTTGCCGAAGATGAATTTCCCTCAGGTAGTCAAGAAATGAAGGAGCAGGTGCCTCGAGTTCACTATACTCTATCATTTTTTTTTCAGGGAACACTAACATAATTATTCTAGAAAACTTCCTTACACAGACCAGGCTCTGTTCCCACAATAAATACTGCTTATTCATAAATGAACCACTGGTAGTTACTAAGATTATTTCTATTTCACATCTTCTGAAGGTTAAAAAATAAAGGCAATGAAAAATTTTTTTTCTGGAAATCTCTCTTGATAATAGAATTGTGTAAATAAACATAAATTGAATTTCCTTTCATGTATCAGTTCTTTATTATCTTACTCTTCAAAGATACTAAAGACTGATTATCTTCTTTATACTTTTGAGACATTTCATTCAATGTGTTGTGGTCATATTTATTCTCATACCTCCATCTCCTTCTAGGTCCATCACCTTGCCTAACCATTCAGCAGGTGCTCTTATTTTATTTAAAAAAAATTCATCCGTCTTTGTGCTGTGCATTTACCTTTGAGTATTTGAACTTCCAGTGGACCCTGATTGTCCTGAAAGGGATAACACTTTCAAAGGAAACAAAACAAACAATTTGACTCCCTCTTTCTTAGTAGCTATCAATTGCCAATTCACAGGCAGAGGTGAAACTTCCTATCTAACTTCCCATTCCATGCTGAGATTATTTTCTGTCTTGAGCTTGTTAGGTCTTGCACTTGCTACCACATCCTCTGTGATTTCACATATGAAACTTTCCTGTTGTATCCAGAAAACACTGTTTCCCTTGAAAGCCCTTGGATCTGACACCCTTTTCATGATTTCTTCTACAATGCCACTGAGCCTTAAGAGGAGGCTCTGTCTGTGTGTACATGTCTTCTTTTACTGTACTTTAGACACATTTTATTTTTTAATATTGTATGTTGGTAATTTTAAACATATATTTTATTTTTTAGGATTGATTTTATTCTTTTAATTATGTGCATTTGTGTCTATATCTGTGTGACTGGATACATGCACAAAGGTGGAGGCACAGTGTGCAGAAGAGGGTGTAAAATTCCCTGAAGTTGCATTACAAGCAAATCTGATCTGCCTGATATGGGTGCTAGAAACTGAACTCACATTTTTTACAAGATCTGTCTGCACTCATAGCCACTGAGACATTTTGCAAGCTCCTAAACATTTATATTTATAAGTATTTTTAATTAACTCTACAATTGGACAATTGAGAAGAACTCTATGAAAGATATATTGTTTTACTCTAAAACATATTAAACTATTCAATATAACACAAAAGAACTCAGAGCATGTGATTACTTTTAAATTCTCTGAGAAATGTTTAAAATCTTGGTCAATTAGATAAGCTACTAATATGCTACTAACTAGGAATTCTAAATTGTGTGTATATAATTAACCATGAATGAGTAATTTCCAAAAGTTAAGAATTTAACTCTGCTTCATAGGTATCTGTGCTTTGTACTATAATATAAATGTTTCTGAGTCAACACAGATAAATTCATATATAAGTAATTTTTGGTCAGGCTGTACTAGTCATGTAAGTGAGCAACATTTTATTCTCAAAACAACAAATTGAAAAATATTTACTTCATTAAGCAAAAGAGTACTTATGTGAAATTTACTGGAAATACATTGTATGTGACATGGATATGAAACATTTTAAGAGCTAATTTCCAGCACCAAAGTAAAATTAGGCCAAAATATAAATTCAGGTCCCATTTATACACCTGCATATAAATATAAGTAAGAATTCTATTTCTACACTAAAGGGCAGGTAAGAAGTTTACTCCTGTAACAAATACACCATGAATGGAAACACAATTCCAATTCAGGAATTTCAGAGGAAAACAAATGTTCCACAAAATATGGCTGAGGTGAAAGATTTTATTGTAGATAGGAGGGAGATTACAGTTAGAGACATCTGAAATAGTCCAGAGCAGAGAGAGTAAGAAGTAAACTGTTCATAGCCAGAAGATTGGTTGAGGCCATGAGAGGGAGAGTGAGTGGCAGAGTAACAGAGGAAGAAAACGAGATGAGAGATGAGGTTGATAAGACAGTACAAGAAAACACATTGAAATAGTAGAATGAAATTCCAGCACTTGGGATGCAGAGAGAGGCGGATTTCCGAGTTTGAGGCAAGCCTGGTCTACAGAGTGAGTTCCAGGATAGCCAGGACTACAAAGAGAAACCCTGTCTCAAAAAACCAAAAAAAAAAGAAGGAAAGAAAGAAAGAAAGAAAGAAAGAAAGAAAGAAAGAAAGAAAGAAAGAAAAGAAAGAAAGAAAAGAAAAAGAAAAGAAAGGAAATAGTAGACAAGGGAGGGAACCTTTTGTGTTGGAGAAATTTGGGGCAAGGGTCGGTAATAAGAGGAGAAAGAGCCAGGATGCCTACATAAACTCTGAAAAGTGTAGTTGGTACTTTTGGTACCAAGTGGGGCCAATATGCACTTTGTTTATGCATAGTGATGCATGATAATAACTACCACAGATACTTGTTTGCCCCAAGGAAAATGGATCTGTTTGTAGAATAGAAGTTTTTCAGTGTTTGGTCTCAAATGCCAGAATAGGATAACTGAGATGCTTATTAACCTATCAAAGAGAACACTGGCCGCTCTCTCTGTCCCTACTAGTTACAGAGTCCTGACTCCTTATCACTTCTCACCCTGCCTCCTACCCTGAACCCTCAATCAGCGACTGAGCTGGATTGACATTATCCTAGCTTCTCTATGCAATACAGTTCAAAGGCCTCCTGGTCCCCTGCCCTCATAATCTTCTGGTCTCCAAGTCTGCTGATCTATTGATCTACTGGTCTCTTGGCATCTGGATCTCTCCTCTGCCCACACACTTTCTTCACTCACTTCACTTTGCCAGCTACATTTCACTCTGGACTCTCTCTGACTTTACCTGTATTCTTCCTTACATCTATAACTAAAAACCTCAACCTCTTAGGAGCAGTTCTGATTTCCTATTTCTTCCTTCCTTCTTTCCTTCCTCCCTCCCTCCCTTTCTTCCTTCCTTCCTTCCTTCCTTCCTTCCTTCCTTCCTTCCTTCCTTCCTCCCTTCCTTCCTTCCTTCCTTTGTCCCCTCCCTCCTTCCCTCTCTCCTTTCTTCTTTCTTTCTTTCCTTTTTTCTTTCTTCTTGTCAGATTCTGGGTATAATAATAACAACAGTAATTAAAGGAAACTGATTATATAGTTTCATAATTTTATATTTGTAAGTTTTGAATAAAGTTATAATACTTTTCACATATTGAAACATTAATCTTCAAAAACATATCACATTCATGGTCTCTTTTCCTTTAAGAATTTTCTTTAATTGTTGATATACACATCCTTAAATAAAGGAAGTTGAATTTGACAGAGAGTAAGGAGGTATATGGGAACGCTAAAGGAAGTAGGTGAGAATGGAAAAATGATGAAATTGTACTATAATTCCCCAAAGTATAAAGTAGCAGTAAATGCATAATATTATTTCAAACAGTGTTTAAAATAGGTTAATTATTTCTGGCATCTAGTATTTTGTAACATCTCCACAAAACTCACAAGGAGTAATTATCTGATACTTTAACCAAGTTTTAATGATATAAAGATAGTTGAGAAATCTGTGTAACATATGCACTTAGTGTGACATAGTCCTTTCTACTTGGTACACACTGAGTACATACAAATGCTAGCATGCTAGCCTATATTTTCTATTTCTTTTATAGTCAAAGAAACATGGAGATTTATGCTATGTGAGCAAAAGTGCTGGAAAAAAAGAAAGTCATATCTATATCATATGAGCATCAAAACAAAAGAAAGAAGAGAAAATGTTTCTCTATGGTTAAACAAAAAAAAACATGAACAATGACTTCTATGAAATCAAGAAAATATTTGCATTTACAAACACAGAAGTAGTAAAATTTTCTGTTAAAATTTTAAAATTTAATTTATAGCTTTGGTAGAAATATATACATTTTAAAATAATAGGATTCAATTTATAACAATGTGTCCAGTGAAGAGCATCTGTACAACTGAGCTACAGTTACATATCTAAGAAAAGTGCTGGCTAAAGTTTGACATGAGTTAAAAGTTCACTGAAATATTTTATGTCAAAGGGAAACTATCATTTTTTCTTAGTCAAACTCTGGGACTGAGAAAGTAGCTCACTTGCTACAGGTAAAGCCTTTTGTCGTCCATTTATGAGGACCTTATTTCTGACTCATGTCTTATGTGAAAACATGGTAGTCTATATTTGTCATTCCAGTCCTCCTATCGTGAGATGAGAGGCAGAGACAAAGAAGTCTCTAGGAACTTGCTGGACAGATAGTCAAGCTTACACATGTATAAAAATATATCACTGTCTCAAGCAAGGAAACTGTTGAAGACTAATAAAGTTAATCTCTGTGAGTTTAACATCTTACTTTCATGCATGTGTCATGGCAAGTGTTATTTGAAACTATTTGAAACTTTAACTTGAAGGATACAGCACACACATACAAAGGCAAATGCGCAGGTGCATCCACGTGCACACACACACACACACACACACACACACACACACACACGAACATGTATACACTTGCATATACATGGATAAGAGAAAAGGTCTACTCACCCCAAATAAAGAACCTATATCAGAACAAAGTATCAATTTTCTTAAAGTCTAACTTGGTGAACCAGGGAACTTACCAATACGAACATGGAATCGGGATGACTTAGAGGAGCAAGAGTGACTCAATGCAGCTGCACCACCAAAAGTTGCACCCCATCATCTCTTAGTATGCACAAATCTGCAACCATAAAGCTCTATGCACAGTCTTTATGCATCTAAGAATCTCTTCTCAGCAACTCTTATGTTTTGAATCTAACACCCAGCAGTTTTATTCCTGGGAATTAATCCCCATACATGAGAAATTTGTTCACTTTCTGTGCCCCATGCGATCCCAGTCCCCCCACAGAGACTCTCTCCTAAAGAAAATCTCTAGATAAGATTAAGAATGCCTCCTTTCTGACTCCCTTTCTCTTTCTGTCTGTCTGTCTGTCTGTCTGTCTGTCTGTCTGACTGTCTGTCTGTCTCTTTCCCTTCATTCACCTCTATTTGTCTGTCAGTCTCTCTGTTTCTGTCTCTGTATTTCTCTTTTATCTCTCTGTCTCTTTCATAGATGCACACACATTTCATTCATACACACACACACACACACAAGTATACACATACATTTACACACACATATGTAATATAAACATAAATGAGAGCATATTCTTTACTTACCAGTCAGAGGGAAAATGAACTTTTTGTTGATATAAAGCCAAACCACATTCCCTAAATCCTATGCTTGCTTGTTTTTACAAATGTTTCTTCCTTCATTTCTATTCTTTGCCAGTTGCCATGCAACGTGAAGTATTTATCATGAGTTGAATACTTTGTGGACCACCAAGCCATAAAATTGAATATGAGTAGAAACATCCATCATCATATGAAAACAGCATATATCGACTTCAGCATTTCAGTGTGTGTAGGAACTGATACTGTATAGAATAAAATTTTTGAGAAAATAGCATGAATTCTGTTAGGAAGCCAACCACTATTTGCATTTGAAAACAAGTCATTAAACTCATATAGTTTTTGGGTTTTTTTTCAAATTAATTGGGGAAAATCAATTGTGGATTTCCCTTTTTTTAATATTTTGTAAATTTTGTTCTTAAAATGCGTATTCAATGTTTTTATTAAGCAATGAATCATATATTTTTAAAGTTAATTTTGTTTTGTTTTGTTTTTTGTTTTTCGAGACAGCGTTTCTCTGTGTAGTTCTGGCTGTCCTGGAACTCACTCTGTAGACCAGGCTGGCCTCGAACTCAGAAATCCGCCTGTCTCTGCCTCCCAAGTGCAGGGATTAAAGGTGTGTGCCACCACTGCCCGGCTTAAAGTTAATTTTTACACTTACATTTAAAATCAAATTTTCTCTTTACATAACAAAAATAGGATTATAGAAGTTAACCTGCAATGATCATCTTCATTGCACAGAGAAATTTAGGATACATTCAATAATGCTAAAAAATAAGTATAAATCATAATTCTGAACCCAAAGATAGAATAACATAATCTGAGGCATGGGAGAAAAATTCTATTTTCCTTTAAGAGTTTCTGTGATTTAGTGGTTAAGTCTAAAATATTTGTGGAGGACCAGAGATATCTTTTATGTAAACACTTATTTTTTTGCTTTTTCATAATATATTTTTTATTCTCTGAGAGTTTTTATTATATTCATCCTAATGTAGCTTTTATTCTTTTTTATTGGATAGTTTGTTTATTTACATTTCAGATGTCATCCCCTTTCCCCATTTCCTCTCCCTAGAAACCCCTATCACATCCCCTCCTCCTTTTTGCTTTTATACTATTTTAATTACATGCAAGTATTAAGGTCAGTTCTAGGTTGAGGAACTAGTAATACAATAGATGTAAATAGTAAAGAAAAAACAAGACAATAGACACAAATAGTCAAAGAACAAACAAGGCAATAAATAAAGTTCCGTGAACACTCTCATGATCACTGTATCTAAGGGCTTATCAGGATGACCAAAATATCTCAGCCTCCTTTCCTGTCCTAGCCCAAAGTTATTTTCATGTCTGAAGCCTACTTCCTTGTTCTAGCCTAAGGTTTAGATTCCTGTCTGAAATTATTTCTTTATTCTCGGCCAATGTCATATTCCTGCCAAGCATCCCTCTTCCTTGTCCTTGGCCAATGTCATATTCCTGCCAAGCATCCCACTTCCTTATCCTTGGCCAATGTCAGATACTTGCCAAGCAGCCCCAAAACCTCTCTTTCCAAGCAGCCCCAAAAGCTCTCTGCCTCTCCCCCTTTTCATTTCATAAACAAGACTGAGCCTATCTTAGGTTGGTCTTTCAAGAATGCCTTCCTTACCCATCTTGGAATATTCATTATTAAAAGCAATACATTTCTATCTTAAGTTGGTTGGACTCTTTGCAGAATCTTACTTGTCCTTAAAAACTAAACTTGTGCAAAAGGTAAATACAGTTTGTGACTTATAAACATCAGTAGATAGATGCCTTAGCTACTTTATTAAATGTCTTCAAATTTTGTGCAAAGTATCATACAGTATGGAATCTAAATAAAATTTATCTCACAATGCTGTATACTTCTCATACACAAAAATCATCAGCTGCCTTTGAGTAAGTAGAGTAATCCTAGTAAATATACTTTCACAGAGTAGCATGTGTTGCTGTGCCTTTCTTCCTATTGTCTTTTTAGATAGTTTGATATTGTAGCAGCATTAAGTGATAAATATTTCATTAACTTATTCTTGTCTTATATATTACATCCCTAGTTTACTTTCCCTCTCTTCTCTAATCTCAGTAACCTTCCCATTCATTCCTTCCCCTTCCCCTTAACAAAAAGGTTTGCAGCCCAGTTATATCAACCAAACATGACATATCAAGCAAGTTACAATACTGCACAAACTGCAATCTATGGATTCAATAGAGTCCCCATAAAGATTCCTACACAACTTTTCAAAATCATATGGAAGTCAAACCAAAACCAACCAAGCAACCAAGCAACCAAGCAACCAAACACCCCAGGCTATCTAAAAACAACCCTGCACAATAAAAGAATTTCTCCTTCTCTTTCTATTTTGTGGAATGATTTGGAGAGTATTGGTTTTAGCTTTGCTTTGAAAGTCTGGAAGAATTTTATAATAAAACCAGCTGGCTCTGAGCTTTCATTGTTTTTGAGAGACTTTTAATGACTGCTTATATTTTCTTAGAGGTTATAGGTCTATTTAAAATGTTTGTCTGATCATGATTTAATTTTGGTAATTGGTATGTATCAGGAAAAATAGTTGATTCTTTTAGATTTTCCATTTTGTGGAGTACAAGTATTTGAAATATGATATAATGATTTTTTAACTCCTAAATGTCTGTTGTTATATACCCATTTCATTTCTGATTTTGTTAATTTGGATATTTTCTTTCTGTTCTTCTAGTTTTGAAAAGCATTTGTCTATCCTAATGGTTTTTTTTAAAAATTTAACTCTCTGTTTTATTGGTTATTTGTATTGTTCTCTTTGTTTCCATTTTGTTGGTTCTAGCCATGCATTTGAACATTTCTTGTCTTTTATTTCTTTTGTATGTATTTACTTCTTTTGGTTCTAGAGCTTTAATATATTGCTGCTTGCAGAAGATATGATAGTATACATATAAGTGCCCTTAAAAATTCTACCAAAGTACTCCTACAGTTGATATACACATTTTGTGAAGTGTCTGGATATAAGATTAACTAAAAAATATTAGCAGCCATTGTATTTCTAAACAATAAGAGGGCTGGGAAATAAGTTATGGAAACAACACCCTTCATAATAGCTACAAAGTATATGAAATGTCATGATGTAACTCCAACCTAGCAAAGTAAAAACTTATATGGGAAGAAATTTGAGTCTTTGAAACAGGAAATTGGAGAAGATATCAGAAGATTTTCATATGCTCATGGATCAGTAGAATTGCATAAGAAAAATGCCCCACTAACCAACAGCAATCTATCGAGTCAATTGAATTCCAGAAAAAATTCCAAGACATTTTTTAAAGTCCTTGAAAATATAATACTCAAATTCATATGGAAATACAAACAAGCAAACAAACAAAAACCCTGGATATTTTTACAATATTGAACAATAAAAGAACTTCCAGAGGTATCATCATCCTGATTTCAAGCTTTACTAGAGAGCAATAGTAATAAAACACACATTTTATTTGCATAACAAATGACAAGATGACCAAGGAAATTTAACTGAAGATGCAGAGATAAACTCATACCTATAGACTGTTGATTTTTGACCAAAAAAACAAAAAGCCAAAACTATACAACAGAAAAAAGAAAGTATCTCCAATAGATGATGCTGGTCTAACTGGGTGTCTGCATGTAGGAGATTGAAAATAGATTCATATTTATTACCCTGCCCAAAACTCAAGCCCAAGTGGATCAAAGACTTTATCATAAAACTGATTCACTAAATTTTATAGAAGAGAAAATGGAGGATAACCTTGAATGTACTGACACAAGAGACAACACTTTTAATAAGACACCAATAGTGCAGGCACAAAAACCAACAATGGAACCTCATGAAACTGAAAATCTTCTTCAAGGAAAGGGAAACCATTGATAGAACAAAATAACAGCTTACAAAATAGGAAAAGACTTTCAACATCTCTACATCTGACAGGGAACTAATTTCTAAAATATATGAAGAATTCAAGAAACTATATATCAAATGTCTTAGTTAGGGTTTTCCTGCTATAAACAAATACCAAAACCGAGGCAATTCTTATAAAGATAACATTTAATTTGGGCTGGGTTACAGAATGAGAGGTTCAGTCCATACTTATCAAGGCAGGAGCATGGCAACATCCAGTCAGGCATGGTGCAGGAAGAGCTGAGAGTTCTATATCTTCATCTGAAGGCCACTATGAGTAGACTCACTTCCAGACAGCTAGGATAAGGATCTAAAACTCCATTCCCACAGTAACATACCTACTTGAACGAGGCCACACCTCCAAATAGTGCCACTCCTTGGGCTAGGCATACTCAAACCACCATATCAACAAACCAAATAATCCAATTAAAGAATGAGGTATAGATGTAAACAAGGAATCTCAACAGCAAAATCTCAAATGGCCAAGAAGCACTTGAAGACATTTCAATATACTTAGGCATCAGAGAAATGGAAATGAAAATTACTCTGAGATTCCATCTTAAACCTGTCAAGGACATAAGAATGGATCGATTTGGATTCTTCTACATCCTCCAGTTGAACCAGCACCATTTGTTGAAAATGCTGTCCTTTTCCCACTGGATGGTTTTAACTCCTTTGTCAACGATCAAATGACCATAGGTGTGTGCAGGAAATGCAAATAAAAAACACCCTGAGATTCCACCTCACACCAGTCAAAATGATTAAGATCAAAAACTCAGGTGATAGTAGATGCTGGCAAGGATGTAGAGAAAGAAGAACAATCCTCCATTGTTGATGGGATTGCAAAATGGTGCAACCACTCTGGAAAATAGTCTGGTGGTTCCTTAGAAAATTGGACATAGCATTACTTGAGGATCCAGCTATACCACTCCTGGGCATATACCCAGAAGATGCTCTAATATATAACAAGGACATATGTTCCACTATGTTCATAGCAGCTTTATTTATAATAGCCAGAGCTGGAAAGAACCCAGATGTCCTTCAACAGAGAAATGGATACAAAAAATGTGGTACATTTACACAATGGAATCTTAGTCAGCTATTAAAAACAATGACTACATGAAATTCTTAGGTAAATGGATGGAACTAGAAAATATCATCATTAGTGAGGTAACCCAATCACAAAAGAATACACATGATATTCACTCACTGATTATTGTATTTTAGCCCAGAAGCTTGATATACCCAAGATTCAACTCACAGACCACATAAAGCTCATGAAGAAGGAAGACCAAGTGGGGGTGCTTTGATCCTTCTTAGAAGGAGTAACAAAATACTCAAGGGAGCAAATATGGAGACATAAAGTGTAGGACAGAAACTGAAGGAGGGGCCATCTGCAGACCATTCCTGAGTATCCATTCCATGTGCAGTCACCAAAGGTAGACACTGATGTGGATGTCAGGAAGTGCATGCTGACAAGAGCCTGACATAGCTGTCTCTTTGAGGTCTGCAAGAGTCTGACATATCAGAGACAGACACTCATAGCTAACCATTGAACTGATCATGGGGTTCCCAATGGAGGAGTTAGAGTGAAGACTGAAGGAGCTGAAAGGGTTTGCGACCCTATGAGGAGAGCAACAATACCAACCAACCAGAGCCCCCAGGGTCTAAACCACCAGCCTGGGAGCACTTAGGGAGGGACCCTTGGCTCCAGCTGTATATGCAAGGGAGGATGGTCCTGTCAGGTATAGATGGGAGAGGAGATCCTTGGTCCCATGAAGGCCGGAAGCTGTGTGTGGAGGAATTCGAGGGTAACTGCATGGGTCTAATCTAGGCCCTCAGTATGTATGTTATGGTTGTATAGATTTTTGGTTTTATGGGACTTCTAATAGAGGTAGTAGAGGATGTTTTTGACATATTTTCTTGGTTTTGGAACCTTTGTTCTCCTCCTGGATTGCCTTGATAGGTCATGCATGGTTGTTATCCTTAGAAGGCCTGGCATTTTCTCAAGAGAAATAAAAGTGTACTGGATGGTAAAGAAGAAATTCATGGAGGATGGAAGAGTAGAAGGATGAAGGGGTGGCGGGTAAACTGCCATTAGGATGGCATACATAAGAGAAATAAATTAGTAAAAAAATATTTTCTGGGCCTTTATGTTGAGATTCTTTGCCTTAATCTAGCCCCATTATTCTTAGATTTGGTATTTTCATACTGTTCCAGATTTCCTGGATGTTTTGTGTTAGAAATTTTGTAGATTTAACTTTTTTTTGTTGCTGTATGAATTTCTTCTATTGTACCTTCTATGCCTGAGATTCTCTATTCTATCTCTTTTATTCTGTTGGTGATGCTTGTGTCTGTAGTTCTTGTTCACCTACCTAGATTTTCCATCACCAGGATTCCCTCAGTTTGTGTTTTCTTTATTGCTTCTATTTTCATGTTCAGGTCCTAAAATGTTCCAGCCATTTCCTTTCCCTGTTTGTTTGTTTGTTTGTTTGTCTTCTGCCACTCTCTGTTTTATTTAAATCCTTCAATTGTTTGTATTTTTCTGGATTTGTAAAGGGAATTATTCATTTACTCTTTAAGGGTCTCTATCATCTCCATTAAACTCCATTATAAGGCCATTCTCCTGTGTTTTGCCTTGTTGCAATATGCAGGGATTGCTGTAGTAGGATAGTCGGGCTCTGGTGTGCTATATTGCCCTGGATATTGTTTAGTGTGGTTCTTCACTGGCACCTAAGTATCTGGGTTTCAGTAATTATAGGTTTAGCTGCAAATTTCTGAATTTATCTTTTGTTAGGTGGATATTTGTTCCCTTGGTTTCTGTTTCTTTTCTGGTCTTCTTATCTGACTATCCTGTAGTTCTGGTGACCAGTGAGTTTTCAGGTCCAGTGTCTTGCCCTTTGCTGGGGTTTTGAGGGCCAGAGTGACCTCTAATGTTTTGGATGCTGGTCTTGTTTCTGAGATTCTAGGATTCTGAGAGGTGGCATGACCTCTTGGGTTGCAGTTACTCACATGGCCTCTGGTGGATCAGGGGTTTCTGGGTTTCTAAGTACTAATGTGGCATCTGTGGTTCTAGAGTTGTGGTGTGGATTCTGTGGTTGCAAGTACTGTGTGACCTATGGTAGAACAGTAGGCTCTGTTGTAGTTGTTGGTTGAGATATGGAGACAAGGGGAAGAGCTGACATTGGAAATCTGGGAAGGTTTTGAGAAAACATCATGTATCTTTGGATAGGATTCTTTGTCAAGAGTAGCCTTTTGTAGAGCAGTGGGCTTCTGAAGGAGGTTTGGGGTGATGTAGTAATTTGTATTTTAACCATGAACCTTTTCTTTTTTTTTTAACCAGTTTTTCCCCAATATTTTCTTTCTTTCTTTCTCTTCCTTCATTCCTTCTTTCTTTCCTTTCTTTCTTTCTTTCTTTCTTTCTTTCTTTCTTTCTTTCTTTCTTTCTTTCTTTTTCCTTCTTTCTCTTTCTTTTGTTTAAGTTTTTGCTGAAATGGACTTAATTGAGTCTGTATACTTAGTGTGTGTGTGTGTTTGAATTTAAAGATGTATAGTGATAATATCTTATATAATCTGTGGAAGCATAATCTGTCGCTAGAAAGTTAATGGCATATTAGTCATCTGGAAAAAGTGGCGTGATTTCCAGTGGAGATATTGCAACACTGGGAGACAGTCAGATGTAAGTCTCATGCTAGACTCTTTGAGGAACTCAGGAACATGAAACAGGAATGGTAACTAACCTTGTGAAAGACATAGACTATTTTAAATGAGTTATATACTGTGGCATTCCTTCTATGTTTGGCATTCTGTATATGCTCTGTCCAACAGTTAGCAAGCAACAGCCAGATAGGCCTGGCTTGCTATAAAAGAGACTGCTTGGCCCCTCTTCATTATCTATGCCCCATTTCTCTTTCTGACTCTCAGATGCTTTGCTCTCTCCCTGACCTCTTTCTCCCTCTCTCCTCTTTCCCTTCCCCTCCATGTGTTCCTGGGTGGCTGCTGCTGCTACTGCTGCTGCTGCTGCTGTTCCTCCTCCTCTTCCTCCTCCTCCTCCTCCTCCCTCCTCCCTCCTCCCTCCTCCTCCCTCCTCCTCCTCCCTCCTCCTTCCTCCCTCCTCCCC